>NC_053024.1:431504229-431557030 GCF_003073215.2 Triticum urartu | reverse complement strand
AAGTTTCTTGATGATGACACCCGTCCTCTGTAACAAGGCAGCGGTCTCCTCCTCCCGCTTCGCCCTTCCAGCAATCTTCGCCCTCAGCAGGCCGCACTCGCCCCGGAGCTTCACATTGCCCTCCCCTAGTTGCCGGATGACGCTGGTAGCCTCGTCATGCATCCTCGCCTAGCCGGAGATCTGATCCATCTGGCTGTGGACTATCGCATGCATGCGCCTGTAAGAGTCCTCGCCTGCCCGCGAGAAAATTTTCCCAGGCCGCCGCGGCGCGGCGGGACCTCCCTCCTGCTTCGGCGGCGCGGCGGGACATCTCTGTTGCTTCCGCCGCGTGGCCGGACCAGTCTGCTACATCGACGGCGCGGCGGGACCTCCGTGCTGCTTCGGCGGCGCAGCGGGACCTCTGTGCTGCTACTGCTGCGCGGCTGTACATGTCGGCTGCTTTCGCGGCGAGGCGGGACATCTCTCATGCTTCCTCTTCCATGCTCACCTCTCCCTGGTGGAAATCTCTCGACCCAGAACTCACGCTGGCTATGGCTTGATTGACTTGATTGTTTTTTGTGGATGAGGAGTTGAGGAGGAATGTGCAGTCATCTTAGCATAGCAGTATTTATAACCGAGTACTACTAATACGCTCCTAAGTGGGAAACCGTTTAGGTTGTGATCGGTGTGAACAGGTTTGCAATTAAATATAGCGTGGTAGTAGTAGTAATTTGGAATGTGACGAGACACGCTCAAAATTTATTGACAGTTCTAGGTTAGAAGTGCGAAACTATTCCCGGATGGCGTAACGTTGGCACATTTTCTCAGCCATGGTGTAGCATATGCCATGGTACTAGTTCTTTTTCTACTGCTGTGTACGTGCAAAAACTGGCACCATCGGATACATATCTTACGCTTGAACTTCATAGACTTGTCTTTTTTTCAGATGCATTACACCTATCTCTCGAGACTTCTCGCACGCACCATCACTGCTCCCTAGGTCGATGCCACCCACATACAGTTGTACTCTAAGAAGAGGTGCATGCACGCACTCGTCCTCTCTCACACACACATCTGTAGCTACGAATTGTAGTGTTCTCAACCATCCGATTGGCTCTATCACAGGTTTCACGTTGCTCCTTGGCCTTGAGATTGAGAAGTTTAAAACACGGAGGCTAAGATGGAGGCGCGAGGTTTTGGTTAATGTGCGGGCCGCACACGGCACCAACACGACACGAGCTTCATCTGCCTGGTGCGCATGTAGTCGGGTGAGTTGTCCAAGTATAGACACAACCGAGCCCTCGTTGGTATCCGCGCCTCGACTTTGGCTGGTCATAGTGGAGAGTAGCATAGACTAGTTACTAGTCTATCTTACTAGTACCTTCATAGTGGGTAGTTTCATATAGTATATGCATAATTTGGCAACGAGCGCTCTCTATATGTACCACCTTTTTTCTTTAATTACATCTTGTTAGTTTTGCTCCATGGCGCAATCCATCTTGTTAGTTTTGCTCTATAAACATTTTTTAAAAGGCTAGAGGGCGGGGCAGTCCAGCTTGGTCCTTTTCATGAGAGGTGAGGGCCTTTGTGATTTGACGGCTCATTACTGTTGGAAGGCGGGGCCTTGTGATTTGACTGCTTGTATAAATGTGCCGACGACCTGAGGAGGAGCAAAGAACCGTGCGGTATACTCAAGTTTTCCACTAGAGTACGACGGAGGAGCACGAAACACGGCAGCCCAGTGCCATATCCTCTACTCTCTACTCTTATTATATATTACTAGCAAGGGGCATTGTTCTATTGGCGATAAAGAATGATCTAATTTGCTAGTCATCTCATTTTTAGCATTGTTCTATTCATGCCTCGCAGAGAAGGTGACACGTGCAGCCAAACACCCGAAGCAAAATAAAAAAACACAGGAGCAAAATAAGAAGGAGGATTATCACCCCCAAAAAGAAGGAAGACGCACACACATGTCTGGGGCGCTGCTCTCACTACATGAAGGGTTGCTTGCCGCGGAGTCGTAACTGCTTCTTCATCGCCTCCACAACCTCCATCTCCTTGTGCGTCTCCTCCGCCATCTTCATTATTGTGTCCATGACGCAGGATTTCTTGACGCGAGCCTTCATCATCTGTTCCACGGCCGCATTACGTACCTTGACAGCAACTGGATGCTCGATGCGGAGCTTCGCAAACTCCTCCTTCTGTTCCATGACGAGGGCTTACAACATCTTCATCGAGGAACTACTATTCTCATGCAGCTTCTTCCAGCCGGCGTTCTCCTCCTTCAGCAGGCCGAGCTCGTGGTAGAGCTTCGCCTTGTCCTCCTGAAGCTGCAGGATTTCGCTGGTCGCCTTCTTCTCCGAGGCAATGCTCTTCTTCAGCAACATCACCAAGACGGCGGTCAACTCCCCCTGCTCATTGAGCTCAGCGGGCATGTCGTCGATGCTCTCCTTCAGCAGCTCCACCAAGCCGTGGATGAACTCCTTCTGCTTATTGAGGTGCTTATTGAGCTGATCGGGCATGCCGTCGAGGGATCACGACTCCAACATTGCATGTTCGCCTCCGCATCTAGGGCGCTCCTGAGAGCCATCGCCTGCCCGTGAGAGATCTTTCGAGGTCTCTGCGTGGCGGCGAGCCCTCTCTTTTTTTTCCGCAGCCTTGGTTGCCGCTCCCTTGTTACGAGTAGTTCTCGACCTAGAGCTCTGCACACCGGCCATGGCAAGGACGGATGAAGAAGGAGGACTTATGAGGAGGAAGGTAGAGTAATTTTCGGTTAGGTAGTTCCCCTTTTTATAACCTAAGTACTAGCACTAGTACTAAAACCTGCATAGTGGGAACACGTTCAGGTTTGGTACGTCCTAGTAGGTGTGAGCAGGCTTGCACTTAATTGTTGCACTAGTACTTTCGAATGTGATGGGAACAAGGTAAATATTAATTGATGATTTTTGGTTTCGAGGCCCAAAACGGCTCCCGATGAGTTTAGTGGAACATAAATTTCAAGTAGACTACACTGCTCAGATGCGTAAATATTATGTTACTGTCAACAATTGGCACAAAATACGAAGGAGACCAATGGAAGTACTACTAGCAACCCATGATTTAACTACTCGCATGCGCGCAGTACTACGCGCATGTCTTTCTTCCGCCCTCACGTCCACTCAATTTGCATGCGCTGTATTAATTGACCATCAATGAAGTGAAGGACTTTACACACGCCAAATTATCACATGGGGTGGATCTTGGTACAAAATTGCGTCCGCCCCTGTACCCGCGTGTGCGTGCGAGGGAATGAGTGCATGCGTGGCGTGCGTGCACATCTTCGCTTCGTGCATGTACCTCCAGTGCGGCTCAGGGAGGACGAGTACATTCTTCTAGAACCAGCAGCACGTCGCTGTGATCAATCCACACAAGGATGTCACAAAAACGCCTCCACATGTGCCACGTGGCTTCATGAACTGTAAGAGAGACACTGTGTAGAGTGCCATTGTGTTTTGCACATACTCTAAGTGCTAATAAGGTACACGTGCATTGCACGTGTCAAATTTTGCAACCAAATTATGAATAAATACCACATTGTAGCATGTAAGCTCTGAGTCATATATGCCTGATGTAGACCTTCGTTTAATTCTCATAGTTCATCTCATTCAAAATCAATTAGTTTTTATAAAAAACCTAGTGCCTCTTTGATTTGTAGGATTTCCAAAACGCGTGAATAGGAAGAACATGGGATTAGAGTGGAATGTCGTCTTGAATCCTACAAGATGGTACGAGTGTTTGATTGTGCATAGAAAAAACGCAAAATTCTTTCAAAGAGGTTTGAGTGGATGGGATGTTTCCTATGAAATGTAGTGCAAATGAATCATATGGAAAAATTCCTATGGTTTACAATCCTACGAATCAAACAACCAAGATAGGAAAAATTCCTAAGGATTAGAATCCTCCAAAAATCCTTCGAGAATCCTTTGAATCAAAGAAGCCCTTAATCTATTTTATGATTCATGGAATTGTGCGTTGTAAAGCATAAATTAAAAACAAATAATGGCAATTCAATTAGAAAAAAAGTTTGGGCAGTTATGATACGGAAGATTCTAGAACAAAGGAGAACCACTATTGTATTGAGATTTGTGCATTATGCTTAAGTTCAACCATGGAGTCTGCTAGATTGTACATGTGGCAAAATCCGGCGGGGGGCTAGAAGATGGTGTGAGGGTCTGAGTGGAGGTAGACTATGAAGGAGTGCACAACTGCAAGATCGATATTTAGAGAGAGGGGGCGAGAACATGCGCTCTTGCACGTAGTGGCGGAGCCATGAAAAATGTCCCATGAGCTAGGGGGCAAGCATTGCTAATCCTTTACGAGGAGGGCCAATTCATCAACTTAAACCATTTTTACCAGCATTTGTCTAATGATCACATTCATATTAGCCTTAATATATAGTGATGTTAGGGGGGGGGCAAGGCCCTTGCTGCCCCATGTCTTCGCCATTGTGCGCGCGTCTGAGAGAGGAAGCGGAAGGCATGGATGATAACAGGGGGGCGTTGGATATATAATTAATGTGGGTGTATTAGCTATATATGTAATCCTATATAGAGAGGTATAGATTGATCGATGTGGACGTGGGAAAGAGGGTGAGACCTCACTAGATATATAGATTGATCGGTTTATGTGGAAAACTATGAAAGACCTAGCTACACACACACATAGAGGAACATCGATCGTTGCGCATGCACGTGAGAGATAAAGAATGCCCGATATGATGGAGAGGGGGATGTGTGTGTGTGTGCCTTCATGGGAGACCGACTTGAAGAAAAAGATTGCATGTGTGCGATGGATAATGCCGACTAGTAGTGTGTGTGCATGCATGCACGAGAGAAAGTTAGTGATACAATTATAAAGAGAAGACCAATGTGTGGGTGTAAAAGACTAGGTGAGGTCATAATCAATGTAAAGTTGAATTCAAATATTTGAATAAGAGATCATGATGTTTGAAACCCATGCATGCATGAATATAACGGAGATCTGTGCAGTGTGGTTTGGAAACAAGCATGTTGTAATGTATACACATTGAACAAGGTCAGACTGGTTTGAATTTGAGATACCGATGGCATACATCGTTGGCCACATTGCATCCGTGCATGGACACACTATTCTAACTAGATGATTCCCCGCGCGTTGCTGCGGGAATTTTTGCGTAAATTTGATGTTATGCGTTGTTAAGGAAGATCAATCCTCCTACTTATATCATTCAAGTTTAGACAAAGAGACGGACAATCAATTACCGCAGAACCAACCGGTTAAAGTTTTCCAATATACGCTACCATTGAGCTGTTGCCAAGCTTTCAAATAAAAAATAGCTTCCTAATTCTCATGTTTTCATCCATTCTTTAAAGGAGAATTTGAAACAAAGTGGGTAATAGAGAAAATTTGAAAGACCGCACTTGTCTGAAATTTTAGATCTCATAATATGCATAATCATTTCCATGTACATCTTCATCCATGCTTGAGTGGAGAACTGTCAAGTTGAAGTTGTTGCATGTTAGTAAACTACATAATCAAGACAAAAGCAACATGTGATCATCAAGATACTTTTGTTATTTAGAGAAGAAACATTTATTTTGCATTAAAATCAATTAGTATTAGAATTACTTTTGGATTTCACAAAGTAATTTCACCAGACATCTTTAGCAATATACAATAGTAAGATGTTGGAAAATGTGATCCTAAAAAGGGAATGGAAGAATAGGAGTTGCGAGTGGATGACAGTGTTGCTTTTCCCAATGGCTCAGTAACACGACTGATAACATCTAGGATTTTGTGCAAAATCTACTATCAGGGGAAATTATATCAAACAATAACATTTTGTAAGTCTTAGTTGATTTTTTTAGGATTATGGGTGTACCTAAATAGTCGTTACACTGGTATCTTTGTGAAACTCTTTCAGTGTGGCTGACCAGATAAAATGAGTAAATGTAATGCAGAATGTTCAACAAAGTTTAACCATAATGTTCATAATTCCTGTTCCCCAAAACTTCATAATTTAGGGAGCACTATATAGTTTTAGTGATATGTGATCGCCCATGTTAAAGATGAAATTGTAGAATAATTTATTTATGCATCCGTACTATATGCCTTTTTCCTAACATCTACATGGAACACTTATACAAAGGGAAGTATAGAGAAAATTATTGTGGAATTCATAAAAAAGGAAGCAAGCCGTAATGATCTGTAGTAAAACATTTGTATGACTTACCTCAGAAACGTAAATATGCATATACCTTCAGACTATTGCATGTATTGGAAGTAACCTTCAGAAAGAGAATATAAATTAGAAAAAAGTTAAGAGTTAGTCCTCAGCAAGTAAGACATCACTTTGAAATTGCTTCAGTTATTTTGGTTACCAGTTATTCCGAAGAAAATGATTACCAGCTAGCACACAATGTATAATTTGTCCTCCAGAAGAATGAAAGAAGACGACGACTTCAGTACCCTTTTCAGGAAAGAAGCAAGATAATTTATTATGCTATATTTACATATCATGATCTTTAACAAAAATAGCTTGAGATAGATAGATATGGCACTTATAGATGGTGCTACTGGAGGGCCCGTAGAAGCTGAAAATCAACGAGAATAACTTGCTTCTTGTTAACTTAAGACATGGAACCGTTTTTTAACCATACGCGAGAACTGAATGTGTTGAATTAACATTAATAAAAGTACAAATGGCCTTAAAACCTTACAATGCTGTACAACCGAGGGAACAAACAACAACTAATGAACATACTAACCAAGCACACTATAGCAAGGAAACAACAGTAAATGAAAACTTTAGCAACTCACCTAGCCACGTGAAATAGGAGAATGACCCGACTATATAAATAGCCATGAAAATGTGCAGAGGTTATAGAATTCCTAAAATTTTGTATATAACCTACATAACTTTCAAGCAAACATATTCGTTCGGATCACCAAGATGGGAAAGGCCATGCTAGCTGGCGACTGCTACTGCTGCATGGCAGCTACTTTTCCGTGTATACATAGTATCGTACCTGAAAGAAGTAGGCTTTGCAGCGAAGTCCTGTAGCGATGCATAATGCACACCATCATGCTTCTTCCCTCTCATATCCTCAAGACGTATATCATTTTGAAACAGGTTGAATCAAGCCAACCCAAACTGAAGCATTTATTTTAGCTCGTCCTTCTATACCATCCAAAATTTGGAGAGTCACCAAAACAGCTATCCGCTATCAAAAACACCAAGAGTCTGTCTAATCAGCCTCTAATCACAGGGAGAAAGATGTCGTGCTTGCTCACAGACACCCATACCTTAGCATCAGCTTGGAAAAGCAATTCCACCATTCCTGCAGTATAATATGGTCGGTGAATTAGCCGGGGCGGAACCTGCGGGAGGAGATGGATCTATCGCCCCTCCAAGCCGTTGCTCTAAACGGAGCCCTGCCCGGCCTCACCACCAGCCCGACCCTCGGAGGACCAGCACCACGGGCATATGTTACCCGCGTTCAGGCAGAACACCGACAATTTCTCCAGCAGGGGCAGCGCGATAGCCGCCACATGCCCTATCCTTCTCATCTCTTTGATCGGCAGGTGGAAAGAGTCGAGCAGCCACCCGGCTGTTGGGCATAGGTACATGTGCTAGCGGGGACTGGATGGGAGAGATTAGGAGGTCCCAGGGAGGAAGATTTGTTTGGGGGGCCAAGAAGGCAGACTGATGGAGGCAGAGGACGGGTTGGGAATTAAAGGAGGAAGTGGAAGTGGAATGGGAAGGGGGACATTTTGTGTGGCTTGCGAGAGCACTGAATTAGTGTGAAAGGGTGCTCGTGAGGACATATTGTATTGGGCCTTTAGCAGTAACTGAAGGCTTATGTGGCAGGATTGCGGCATTGGTTGGTCCCGTATGTAAGTCCCTAACAAAACGCTGATGTGGCAAGTGTGCTTAGGTGGATAGGCTGCATGTTGAGAGAAATAGCTTAGTGGGGATGAACTTGTAACGCCCCGGACATACCCGCCGGTGGTCGTCACTCCTGGCGGGATCTAGACTGGCCCTACAGATCAATAATAGTCTTTTCTGCGCACTTTGTCCTCACTCGTGCGCACCCGGGAGCAACTTCCCGGTCAGTCACCCATCCTGAAACTACTCCAATCTGAGCACACTTAACTTTGAAGTTCTGTCCGAATGGGCTTCCGGAAAAGAAGGGATATTGATATGAGTAGTCTATCATCCCTAATAAGCCAGGCTATCACATACACCCCCACTCAGAGGAACCAACGTCCTCGTCGGGCCACAGGAACGTTCCCTCTTGGAACATACGTCTGTGCATCCAGTCCGGTACATATGTCATGCCGTGTGCCACGACGGGTCACAAACATCATGAACAACATGACCGTGCACCTGTCCGCAAACATCCGTGTAACCGCGAGGGTCGGCTCTGATACCAACTTGTAACGCCCCGGACATACCCGCCGGTGGTCGTCACTCCTGACGGGATCTAGACTGGCCCCACAGATCAATACTAGTCTTTTCTGCGCACTTTGTCCTCACTCGTGCGCACACGGGAGCAACTTCCCGGTCGGTCACCCATCCTGAAACTAATCCAAACTGAGCACGCTTAACTTTGGAGTTCTATCCGAATGGGTTTCCGGAAAAGAAGGAATTCCTTATTGATATGAGTAGTCTATCATCCCTAATAAGCCAGGCTATCACAGAACTATTTAGGTATTATAGATTGGAGATGATGGGTGGCTTTCGCATCACATATCTATATCTATACCCCTATATATATATTATATTTTATATTTTTTATATAGTGTGCGGATAACTTTAACTTTGAAAGGTGGTCGTTGGATGAGTTCAATCCGATGGTGCAGAGCTAGCAAATTTGAGCACTACTGGTCGTTGGATATCATCTAGATTCCACCAGATTTTGCCACATGTACAATCTAGAAGAATCTATGGTTGAACTTAAGCATAATGCACAAACCTCAAAACACAAGCACTTCTTCTTTGTTCTAGAATCTTCCATATCAGAATTGCCCAAATGTTTTTCTACATGATTTGTTTTTACTTTATGCATTACAACGCACAATTCCATGGATCTTAAAATAGATTAGCTTTCTTATAAAAACTAGATTATTTTGAATGAAATGAACTATAATAATTAAACGAACATATACATCATGCATATATGACTCAAAGCTTATATGCTATAATGTGGTATTTATTCATAATTTGGTTGCCAAATCTCATGCGTGCAATGCACGTGTACCTTACTAGTCTAAATGGTGTCTGTGTGTGTTGTGCGTGTTAAACACATTGTACGTAGTATATCATACTAGTCTAAATTGTCTTTTTTTATTTTGGGTACACGTTAATCTTGTTCGCCCGAAATTTCAAGCCGCTCCATGTTATGCCAAAATTTCAAGCTAGCGTCTCTGTCTATCGTGCTGCGAAACTCCCGCCTCTTCAACCCGCGCCTTGTTACCCGGAAATATTTAAGACAAATCTTTGTCTCGTTGTGCTCCGACAACTCCCTCCATCTCAACCCGCGCCTTGCTATTCCAAAATTACAATGCGCACGAAAACTCCCACCTCCTGTGAAATCCCGACACACGAAGTGCCCGTGATACCCCTGAACCGAAAGAACCGCCTCGAATCGGTGGGGGTACTTCCGTAACTTACCCCACATTTCGGACAAGCGCGTACCTAAGCCATGGTTCCCCCACTCCCATCCCATCCACCCACCCATTCGTACACCGAGGCCGGCAAAACCCGCGAAGCCCCACACCCCCTCCGTTCGCCACCCAGCCGGAGCCTCTTCCCCGACGACGTCGTCCACAACAACACCTCGACGTCCCTCATTGATGTCTACTACACAACCTTCTTCTTGTAGACGTTGTTGGGCCTGCAAGTGCACATGTTTGTAGGACAGTAGCAAATTTCCCTCAAGTGGATGACCTAAGGTTTATCAATCCGTAGGAGGCGTAGGATGAAGATGGTCTCTCTCAAGCAACCCTGCAACCAAATAACAAAGAGTCTCTTGTGTCCCCAACACACCCAATACAATGGTAAATTGTATAGGTGCACTAGTTCGGCGAAGAGATGGTGATACAAGTGCAATATGGATAGTAGATAATAGTTTTTGTAATCTGAAATAATAAAACAGCAAGGTAGCAAGTGATAAAAGTGAGCGTAAACGGTATTGCAATGCGTTGAAACAAGGCCTAGGGTTCATACTTTCGCTAGTGTAAGTTCCCTCAACAATACTAACATAATTGGATCATAAAACTATCCCTCAACATGAAACAAAGAGTCACTCAAAAGTCACTAATAGCGGAGAACAAATGAATAGATTATTGTAGGGTACGAAACCACCTCAAATTTATCCTTTCCGATCGATCTATTCAAGAGTCCGTAGTAAAATAACACGAAGCTATTCTTTCCGTTCAATCTATCCTAGAGTTTGTACTAGAATAACACCTTAAGACACAAATCAACC
Source organism: Triticum urartu (assembly GCF_003073215.2). Lineage (NCBI taxonomy): Eukaryota > Viridiplantae > Streptophyta > Magnoliopsida > Poales > Poaceae > Triticum > Triticum urartu. The sequence continues at coordinate 431,546,537 of NC_053024.1, read as the reverse complement.
AAACCCTAATGTAACCTAGATACTCCAATGTCACCTCAAGTATCCGTGGGTATGATTATACGATATGCATCACACAATCTCAGATTCATCTATTCAACCAACACAAAGGACTTCAAAGAGTACCCCAAAGTTTCTACCAGAGAGTCAAGATGAAAACGTGTGCCAACCCTATGCATAAGTTCACGAGGTCACGGAACTCACAAGTTGATCACCAAAACATACATCAAGTGGATCACGTGATATCCTATTGTCACCACAGATAAGCACATGAAATGCATACATCAAGTGTTCTCAAATCCTTAAAGACTCAATCCGATAAGATAACTTCAAAGGGAAAACTCAATCCATCACAAGAGAGTAGAGGGGGCGAAACATCATAAGATCCAACTATAATAGCAAAGCTCACGATACATCAATATCGATCATCTCAAGAACACGAGAGAGAGAGAGAGATCAAACACATAGCTACTGGTACATACCCTCAGCCCCGAGGGAGAACTACTCCCTCCTCGTCATGGGGATCGCCGGGATGAAGAAGATGACCACCGGAGAAGGATTTCCCCCTTTGGCAGGGTGCCAGAATGGGTATAGATTGGTTTTCGATGGCTACGGAGGCTTCTGGCGGCGGAACTCCCGATCTATTGTGCGTTCCGAAAGTTTTAGGGTATATGGAGTTATATAGGCAGAAGAAGCACGTCAGGGGAGCCACGGGGGCCCCACGAGGCAGGGGGCGCCCTAGGGGGTGCGCCCCCCCACCCTCGTGGGCAGCTCCCGTATCTTCTGACGTGGGGTCCAAGTCCATCAGGTGTGTTTCCTTCCAAAAATAACTTCTCTAGTTGATTTCGTTCCGTTTCGACTCCGTCTGATATTCCTTTTCTTCAAAACACTTAAAATGGCATAAAACAGCAAATCTGGGCTGGGCCTCCGGTTAATAGGTTAGTCCCAAAAGTAATATAAAAGTGGATAATAAAGCCCAATATTGCCAAAACAGTAGATAATATAGCATGGAGCAATCAAAAATTATAGATACGTTGGAGACGTATCACTCATCCACCGTACCGGATGAGGATCCGTCGTCGATCTCATGCGTCCCTCCGGTTCAGCCACCCCGTCCTCCACCTCCAAGGAGCTGCCCCGATGTCCCCTCGTCTTTCGCGCCACCTCCATTCCCACACCGCCGTCTTCACCTGCACCACCGGAAGAGCATCATCATCACCGTTTCCTCGGATGAAGCTGCGGCCTAATCGGCGCCACCAAAGAGGTTGTACACTAATCACCGCATTTTCTTCTTGATTCGATCTCACGGTGCTGCCGGCGCTCGGTCCCGAGCCGACACGGCGCGGCTCCATCCACGGCGGAGTCGCCGGCCACTTCCTCCACGGCGTCGCTCCCTCGGCGGTGACGTCCACATCAGTAGGACCTGCTGCTGCTTTAGCTCTCGCTCGCGCTGCTGCTCTGCTCTTGCTCTCGGTCCCCTACCTGGTCTGCTCTTGCTTGCTCTTGCTCGGCTGCTGCTCTCGCTCTTGCTCTTGCTTGCGATGCTGCTCCGATTTAGCTACACTTCAGTCGACTGAATCAACTTTTGGGTCAGTCGATTTTTCAGGGGGTGGGGGCTCGCCGAGTTAAGGAAGAACCAGCCGCAGCAGGGAGGGGGCTCGCCGGAGAGGTACCCCACTATCTATCTTAGGGTTCAGGGTGGGGCGGTGGTCGCCGGCGGTGGTGGCGGCGTGGGGATCGCCGAGAAAAAGCTCGGCACGGGGGGGCCTAGAGGGATGGCCGGGGCGGCGGCAGACCGGCGGTGGGGAGTGTTTTCGGGGCGGCGGGGCGGCGGGCGGCGGCTTGCGGTGCTGGCTGGCGCGGGGGGGGGCTCAGGGGGTGGAGGTTGAAGATGAACTGCAGGCCCTTGATTTTGTATCCAACGGCTGCAAAATCGACTGACTAGAGATGAAAAAGTCAGTCGACTGACGTGTAGCCTCACCTCTAGTGCGTTCAGTTTCGACAGCAAAATTCAGTTTCGACAGTTAAGTTCAGTTTCGACAGTTAAATTCAGTTTCGACAGTTAAGTTCAGAGATGAGCGGCTGATGTATACATCTAGCACTTTGTGGTTATGTATTTTACGTCATCTATTGGAGATGCTATTAGAATTCCACTTAGGTTAACGTTGTCTCTCTTGTCCTGCTTCAGCCTCGCGTCGTACAACTCACCGGAGCTGCTCCAACGACGAAACCCTCCATCACAGCGGAGCAGTACCTCGGGCTCCATCTCTAGACGCCTAAGATCTTCTTCCCCTCCTCCGACAGCCAAGTCAGCCGAGCATCCTCACCGGCCAACCCAATCACGCTGAGATCGACATGGCTTCGCCAAAGAGGTTGTACACTTCTTGTGGTTTGACTTAATCTCACCATGCTTCTTTGCATCCTGTGATCTTCCAATTCTTGTGAACCAAACACCCAGATTGGCAGAAATCTGTGTTTTTAAATTCTCTGTTTTGCACGTGCATTCCTATCCTATTCCTGTCTATTTCCTATCCCTGCATTGTTAGAATCCTCAAATTCAAACAAGCCCTTACACAATTACTTCTGTTACAGATATGTGTCAAAGAAAACCTTGTGTGGTTTATCCTGCTCCTGCGGTGCTGTGTTCCACCCCAGCTCAGCTGCTCCAACGACGGAAGGGTTCACCACAGCAGGGATCTGCTCTCCAGACTGTCTTTCGCCACCTCAGATCTTCTTCCCCCGCCGGCAGCCACGACAACTGCATTACCATCATCAACTGAGCAGATGACCTTGAGGACTACACGGGTCCGCAAGAGAGGTCGCACTCTTCCGTGTCTGCTTACGTTATGCATCGCTTAATATGATGACATGCTACTTTATCGTCGTGTTCACCTATTAGACTCCGACTCAGGTCCAAACTTATGCTGAAACTTGAGTTTTTAAATGGTTGTGGGGTACATATTGGGGCAGCAATCAGTACTATCTGTCTACTATCTGGTTAATCTCGGTGTCTACTATGAGTTTCATGTTGGGTGCAAACAAACATTAAAGGAGCCATTATCTGTATTTTTTAACTAAAGCTATTATCTGCCTGCTATCATTTGTTTTGGGTCTATCCACAGTTTGCTACCATCACTCTGGATTTGTGCATGCACTCCTTACATAATCTCACTATGTTTTATTCCTATGCATGTCAGTTATTGTACACAATGGAACTGAACATGTAGAGCAAAAGAGACGAGCCTTGCGTGGCAATAAAATTTCATGCAGACGTCGCTCCATGGTGGGCGCAAAGGCAGCCCCCCTCCACCCATTTCGGATCGTAATCAAGAGGAAGATAACTGTTCTGAGGGGGATTCAGAAGGAGAAGACCACTCCTATTTACCCCATGAGGTCTTCGCTCTAACTTGGCATGCTGATGTTGGTAATATCATGCATATGGTGCCTTGCATTGCTTACTGTATACATTAAAGATGCCATCTGCTTAGTTTAGACATGCTTTGTGTCAATGCCATTTGTTTAGTTTCTTTATCGTATATGTGAATCATGCAATGCCATCTTGTCTAGCCAGGCATCATATATGTGAATTTTGCAATGCCACCCTGGTTAGCCAGTCATCTTATATGTGAATTATATCATGCCATCATTTTTTATTACGTGTTAAATTTGTCAACAATTTTAGTACATTCAATTACTCTTCCTATGCATCAGCCATTTGGCATGGTCATGGAAAAATCTGGAGTGGAAACAAGGTCTTCAGAGCCAGACAATGCTATCTGACGAAGCGCATGTCTTGCTGGTTACAGATAGCTCCTCAGAGGAGGATTCAGAGACAGATGACCAGTCTGATTCCCCCCTGAGGTGCATGCTCTAACTTGGCAGGGTTATGTTGCTCATATCGTGCGTATGGTATATTGCATTGCTATGTCATTTGCTTAGTTTAGACATGCTTTGTGTGAATGCCACATGTTTAGTGTCTAATTACCATATATGTGAATTATGCAATGCCATCTTAAGACATTATATATATGTGAATTATGCAATGCTATCTTGTTGCAAGGCATTATATATGTGAATTATGCAATGCCATGTGTTTAGCCAAGCGTCATATATGTGAATTATGCAATGCCATGTTGTTTAGCCAAGTTATATCATGTCATCCTGTTAGATACTCATCATATTTTGAAGTATGTCATTCTATCCTGTTTAGTTAGCCATCATACATGTGAAATTGTGTCATGGTATCCTGTTTAATTAGCCATCATATATGTGAAATTATGTCCTCTATTCTGTTTGGTTAGACAACATAAATGTGAATTATTTCATTCCGTGTTTTCTTCCCTACTATCCATTGCACCTGCCTATCTTACAATGTCTGTACATTCAATTACTTTTCTGGTTTATCAGCCATTTCAATTGGAGGGGGTGATGGCAGTATCTGTGGGAGTAAAAACACGGTTTTCAGAAAAGATCATGCTAACTGTCGATGGAGATAGAACCACGGTTGTACTTGCCCAAGAACCAGCCCCACCGCACATAAGCCAAACTCACGCAGATTGTACCCCAACCCAGTTGGACAGAGAACCAGCTACACCCCTTCTAACCCCAACCCCAGCAGATAGTAACCCAGTTCCCGTTGACACAACACCGTCTCCACCACAGAGCACCCAAACACGAGTTATTAGTAAGGCAACTACAGTGCCCAAAGCACGAGGACCACCACTCCAAACCCCAAGTCAACGCTTAAAGGAGAAGAAGAATTGTTCTCAGGTCAGGTTCCGTAGCTATGGTTCATACTACTTTGCTCTTGCATCACTGTATTTACTCATACCAACTAATTTAAAATTTGAAGGATGCAATTAAAACTCCAATGGCGCAACAGGTATGTTTTAAACCTGTTTCTTTAATGTGTTTGCTGTTGTAACTTGCTCTATGTTGATTTCAGTTTCAATTGAATAAATAGTTATATTCTCATGCCATGCACCTTACAAGTGTTGTTATTGCTGTGTAGTTTCCCAGACTTATATTCTGTTTAAGCTGCTTTGTCTTAAATAGGTATGATTCGAACGGTATCTATCTTGATTTGGCAACATAAACTAGAATGATATAGACCATACAGTGACCATTCTACATAGATATATGTTTGTTTCATGCTGTTATCTTGTCCACCTTACTACTGAACTGGTTTACCAAAATGAGTTTCATATACTACATTGTAAACCTGTGATGTGTTTGTTTGTTTTTCTTTTAGAATGCGGATAAAATATTGGAGAAGAGTACCCCATTATGTAATGGTACAGGAAGTAATGCAGATAAGGTTCAAGATAGTGAGACATCCCTGTTGGTCTCCAAGAAAGCTGATAAAAACTATATTGAAGACACTGAGACAACCCCAAAGTCCTGTCTTGATGTAGTGTTCGAGTTACTGGCTACTACTGCTGGCACCAGCTCTTCGAACTCGCTGCCTGAATTAGTTCGGCTTCTTGAGTCTCAACTTCAAGTTGAAAGACATCGATCAGATGTTATGCGATAGGAAGCCGAAGGACTGAGGAAGTCCCTGCAGAATTCAGATGCATACTTTCTGGTGCAACAACAAGTGCTGGAGGATTTAAGCGCCAAACATGAGAAAGTTAATAAGCTTGCTAAGCATCTTTCCAGCATTATGGGTACCCAGGATATTATTTCTTGAGCTCTTCTGAAGTGGTATTAGTTCTGGACATGTTTTGCTGCGGTGTTTATATGCTGCTTTGTTCCCTATATTTGCACTGGTGGCGAACTTTGATGCCCAGTGGATGTAATATGTGTAATAGCCGTGATAGCCTAGCGTAAATTGCTTGCCTGTTTATTTCCTTATTGTCTTGTTTATTTGTTTTCTTGTAGTCAATGCAGTTCTTTTTCGGCGGTTTGCTAGTGGCCGCAATAACCTATTTTTTTAAAACTAGGCCACATTAACCATGGGCTACATATTTACTGTAGTTAACATGGGCCTCGTACGGGCCGTATAAACAATGGGCCTTCTAAGGGCCGTAGAAACAATGGGCCTTCTACGGGGCATAGTAACCATGGGCCTTATACGGGCTGTTGACACAATGGGCCTTCTACGGGCCGTATTATCGGTTGGCCAAACATGGGCCAATAACATACCACATTATGGCCATAAATGGGCTAGAGTTGAAATCGTCCGTTCATGGGCCGACCATAATGGGCCGTCGTTAATTGGCCGTATTTGATGACGCTATGAAAACGGCCCAACATATTAACGGGCCACAAACGGGCCGACTGTAACCACGGGCTGAATTTGGCCCACAAGCAGAAAATGACAGTAACGGGCCGAAAGTAAATGAATGCTGGAAATGGGCCCAAGAATAAATGGGCCCTGAGAAGGCCGAAAAATAATGGGCTGGAAACGGCCCAACGGAATAATGGGCCGTTAATGGGTATAAAGTGATACACTATTCATTACGGGCCAGTTTTACCATGAGCCGTTAATGGGCCGAGCGTTACTAAGGGCCTCATATGGGTTGGAAGACGTCATGGGCCATACATGGGCCGAAAGTTAAAACGGACTGGAATTATATTGGACGGCCCAGATGACGCTACTGGGCCTAATTCGGATAGGCCGTAAACGGGCCCTGGGTTAGCAGGCTGTAAATGGGCTATATGCGAACAGGCCGTTAACACGCTTGCTGTGGGCCGGCCCGCCACCTTTTGACCAAGTCAAATGGTCCGGCCTTTTCACAGGAATGGGCCTCTGTTGGGCCGTGCCACGTGTCGACGTATCATAGGCGCTTTGGGTCCAATGAGTGGATGACATCTGTCCCAACGGCAAGCCGACACGTGTTCCCTCCAGCCAATGATGATTTTACACGTGGAAAATCCCCATTGGTCAGGGCTGTTAATGGGTTATCGGATCCAAAACCGGACCCGATAGCTTAACGGCATTCTGTTACGGTGGATGCCATGTGTCGGTCACCCTTGATGAAAGCACTTCTGTGATGCGCGATTTATCGTCATGGAAGTGGACACTTCCGTGATGATAATTTTGGTAATGTCATGGAACACTTCTATGACAGCACAGGTATGACTATCTTGATTCTGTCATAAAATTGTGATGGATGTACATGCATGACAGAAAACGTGACCTACTGTGACAAACACGTATCATCATAGAAGTGTATTTTTTTGTAGTGTTTGCCGCATATCACACACATCTTGTTAAATTTGAACTGTTTCCGTTGTCTTGTTTGATCGCAAACAGTTCATCCAAGTGAACTATATGCTATCTATCACATAAACCTTGATATGGCTGGCCGTTTCTGTGACGACCCGCCACCGACGCTCCAGAAGCCTTCCATGTTCTTCGTTTCCGTCATGTGTTTTTATTTTGTTGTTGTTGTTGCATTTCATCATGTCATCATGAGCATCGCGTCCGCATGTTTTCATAAAACTCGCATCCATTCGTAGTTCCCACTTCTCCCTGTTGCCTTTGTTGTCCCTTTCGAGACCAACCGTTCTTTTATTGTCTGACCATTTGAGCCTCTCTACACGGTGCAAACCCCTCGCTTGCTCGTCCGAAGCTGTTTAGAACCCGACCCGCTCAGTCATGACCGATGGGTCCGGGTGAACCCCAATCACCCCAAGCATCTTCCGTTTCTTATTCGGACCCTCCTAACCCAAACCCTTTTGACCGGAGCCGTCCGATGATGATCTAACGGCCGGTGATAAGCCCCGAATCCCTCTCCTAGCCCCCATTTCCTATTTAAGTCACCCCTCCATGCCTATTTAGGACAAACGCTAATCCCTAGGGGATCTGTCCTTTCATCGCCGCCGGACCAGCCCTCTCCTCGTTTTCCTCCACCACCAACCAGACGCCACCTCTCGATCCCCACCCAGCCAACCAAATCCGGCCCAGATCCAGCCTCCCACCCATCCATCGGTGGCCGCCAGATGGGGATCCGATGACCACCAGCGCGCCCGAGCCTCCTGCAGTGCTCGATCCAGTTCAGATCAAGGCCACCTTCTCGCCACAGCCTCCTCGATTTGGAAAGGGAGAGGAGCTCCAGATAGAGTCCCTCGTCACCGCCGGCAACCACCTCTAGCAGGACCCCCTCTCGCAGCCCCATCTCTTCTCTCCCTCCTGCCCGAACTCTCTCTCACAGCGTGTTCCCTCTCTCTCCCGTGTCTCTGTAGGAGCCGAACAACGCCGCCCAGCCATGGATGCCGCCAAGTTCCCCCGCCGCTGCTGCCGTTCCCCAGCCATGGCGCCTCGGCCTCCTCTACTTCCGCACCTGAGGCCCCGAGCTCCTCCAGGTCGACCCCGTCCGCCGAGCTCCCTGCCGCGTCGGAGTCCCGCCATTCCCGCGCCTCCGTCGTTCCCCGTTCCAGTGCAGCCGCTGTCGACCTCATCTCTCTGCAAGGAAGACGAGCCCTCGCTCATTGACCACGCGCCGCTATGCCTCCTCGTCAGCCACGTCGCTGGTGACCAAGGCCACCAGGACCTCCTCAACGGTGCAACGCCACCGGCCACCTCTCCGAGCAGAGCCGCCGGACCAGCAGCCGAGCCATGGCTACCACGACCCGCTCAAGCCCCCTCTGTTCGCCGCTTGGACGTCGCCAAGCCATGGAGACATCGCCATTCCTCCTTCGCCGCCTAGATCCGGTGCCCTTCATCCGTCCTTGCCGGAGTCGCACCAAGTTCCCCTGCATCGCGCGTGCATGGACCGCGGCTCTGCCTCGCTCGCTTTGCCTCACGGGCTACCTTCCGATCCGGCCCAGTTTTTGCAGGCCTGAGGTGATGAGCGCCTCAGTCCTCTTTTGTGCAGCCCAGTTTACACATTCGTCCCATAGTGTTTTTTTTCCTTGTCTGTGAATTTGCCTAATTATCCAGAGAATTACTGTTTTACAGAAAACCCATGTTCTTCATGCATTTAATAACTCATGAACCGTGCATCATATGTAAAAACTTTATATACATGAAATGCTTAGAATTTCATCTAGTTTCATAATATGCTACTTTCATCCATGTTTAAAATGTTTAAAATGCTGTTTGCATTTAATTTGGTAAATCATATGCTAAAATGGCTTATTTCATAACTAAATAACCGTAACTCCGTTTTAAATATACTTTATATGTAAATGGGGTGGAATAATGCATAGTTTAACATGATGCACTTACTTTGCATGTTTAACAACTCTAAAATGTGGTTTAGGGCAGAACAGTACCAAATTCATAATATGCATATAGGGATTTTCCGGAATTGTTGTTTGTTATTTCTGGCCTCATTTAAACTTGCCTAAATAGTTAGTTTACTTATGCCTCACCTCTTGCCATGTTAACGAACATTTAATATTGTTGAGTACCTAATCGGGAGTGAACTAAATAATAGAATGTGGTGCTTCGTCAATATGCAACTTTTTACATGTTGAGCTCCACTTAACTTGTAGTGTTATTTGTGCACTTTGCCATGCCTTGCCTCATTAGACTGGACACGCATCATACTTGGTTGTGCATCATGCCATGCTTATGCTTGTTGGTTTACCATTTTGTTTGCTTCTGTCCGGTTGTGCTACTTCTCGATAGTTCTCGGTATCGTTGCGATTGTGAGGATTCATTCGACTACGTTGGTTCGTCTTCTTCTTCATGGATTCGGTCTTCTTGCTAGCGGGATTTCAGGCAAGATGATCATTACCCCCGCTATCACTTCTATCTTTGCTTGCTAGTTGTTCGCTCTATCGCTATGTCGCGCTACCTACCACTTGTTTATCATGCCTCCCATATTGGCATGTCAAGCCTCTAACCCACCTTCCTAGCAAACCATTATTTGGCTATGTTACCGCTTTGCTCAGCCCCTCTTATAGCGTTGCTAGTTGCAGGTGCCTTGCAGGTTGTTCCATGTTGGAACATGGATATGTTGGGACATCACAATATCTCTTATTTAATTAATGCATCTATATACTTGGCAAAGGGTGGAAGGCTTGGCCTTTTGCTCAGTGTTTTATTCCACTCTTGCCGCCCTAGGTTCCATCATACCGGTGTTATGTTTCTTGATATTGTGTTCCTTACACAGTTGGGGTTATGGGACCCCCTTGACAGTTCGCTTTGAATAAAACTCCTCCAGCAAGGCCCAACCTTGGTTTTAACATTTGCCTAATAACAACTAAAATTGCCTAGGGAGTAATTAACCCGAGGATTATCTTAATTCAACCCCCCGGGCCAGTGCTCCTCTGAGTGTTGGTCTGAACCGAGTAGACGGCGGGGCCACCTCGGGGAAACTCGAGGGTTGGTTTTACCCGTAGGATGTCTCATCCGGTGTGCCCTGAGAACGAGATATGCGCAACTCCTATCAGGATTTGTCAGCACATTCGGGCGGTCTTGCTGGTCTTGTCTTACCATTGTCGAAATGTCTTGTAACCGGGATTCCGAGACTGATCGGGTTATTCCGGGAGAAGGAATATCCTTCGTTGATCGTGAGAGCTTGTGATGGGCTAAGTTGGGACACCCCTGCAGGGTATAAACTTTCGAGAGCCGTGCCCGCGGTTATGTGGCAGATAGGAATTTGTTAATATCCGGTTGTAGAGAACTTGACACTTGACTTAATTAAAATGCATCAACCGAGTGTGTAACCGTGATGGTCTCTTTTTGACGGAGTTCAGGAAGTGAACACGGTTGGGTTATGTTTGAACGTAAGTAGTTCAGGATCACTTCTAGCTTTACGCCCGTTGCGTAGTTTCTCATCTTACTCTTGTACTCGTATGTTAGCCACCATATTTTCTTAGTGCTTGCTGCAACTCCACCTCACAAGCACATCCTACCCATAAGCTTAAATAGTCTTGATGTCGCGGGTTTTGAGATTGCTGAGTCCTCGTGACTCACAGATACTACCAAAACAGTTGCAGGTGCCGATGATACCAGTGCAGGTGATGCCACCGAGCTCAAGTGGGAGTTTAACGAGGACCTTAGCCGTTACTATGTTTTGTTTCCGGATGATCAGTAGTGGTGCCCAGTTGGGACGATAAGGATTTAGCATTTGGGGTTATATTCTTTTCATTTGGATCCATTCGTAGTTGGACTTTGTGTGTACTCTGAATGCTGTATGAATTATTTGATCATTGTGTGAGGTGGTGATTGTAAGCCAACTATTTACTTCCTTGTTCATTACATGGGATTGTGTGAAGATGACCCTTCTTGCGACAAAACCAAAATGCGGTTATGCCTCTATGTCGTGCCTCGACACATGGGAGATATAGCTGCATCTTGGTCATTATAAGTTGGTAATCAGAGCCATTCCTGACTTAGGAGCCCCCTGCTTGATCGAACCACTGACATTGTTGAGTCTAGAACAAAATGTTTTGAGTCTTAGGATTATATATATCGGAGAGTAGGATTCTTTTTACTCCTCAGCCCCCTTTGTCGCTCTGGTGAGGTCTCCTAATGTATATATTTTGATTTTCGTCTCCTCAATTTCACTAAAAAAATTAGGTTCACACGGGTATCTTGGGATCATTCCGATATTCTTGTGACGAGAACATTGTTCTTGGTGCCTCTTGACATTTAGGGGTTGTGGCAGTGTCCCGGGGAGTTGATCTCCGAGGTGTTGTCTGATACGTCTCCAACGTATCTATAATTTTTGATTGTTCCATGCTATTATATTATCTGTTTTGGATGTTTAATGGGCTTTATTATACACTTTTTTATTATTTTTGGGACTAACCTACTAACTAAAGGCCCAGTGCAAATTGCTGTTTTTTGCCTATTTCATTGTTTCGTAGAAAACGAATATCAAACGGAATGAAACCTTCGGGAGAGTGATTTTTTTTGAACAAACACAATCCAGGAGACTTGGAGTGGACGTCAAGGAAGCATCGAGGAGGCCACGAGGCAGGGTGGCACGCCCAGGGGGGCAGGCGCGCCTCCACCCTCGTGGGCCCCTCGTGGCTCCCCTGACCGACTTCTTTCGCCTATATATACTCATATACCCCTAAAACATCTGAGAGCATGACGAAACCCTATTTCCAACCGCCACAACCTTCTGTACCCAGGAGATCCCATCTTGGGGCCTTTTCCGGAGCTCCGCCGGAGGGGGAATCGATCACGGAGGGCTTCTACATCAACACCATAGCCTCTCCGATGATGTGTGAGTAGTTTACCACAGACCTTCGGGTCCATAGTTATTAGCTAGATGGCTTCTTCTCTCTCTTTGGATCTCAATACAAAGTTCTCCTCGATCTTCTTGGAGATCTATTCGATGTAATTCTTTTTGCGGTGTGTTTGTCGGGATCCGATGAATTGTGGGTTTATGATCAAGATTATCTATGAACAATATTTGGTTCTTCCCTGAATTCTTTTATGTATGATTTGTTATGTTTGCAAGTCTCTTCGAATTATCAGTTTGGTCTGGCCTACTAGATTGATCATTCCTGCAATGGGAGAAGTGCTTACCTTTGGGTTCAATCTTGTGGCGTCCTTTCCCAGTGATAGCAGGGGCAGCAAGGCACATATTGTATTGTTGCCATCGAGGATAAAAAGATGGGGTTTATATCATATTGCTTGAGTTTATCCCTCTACATCATGTCATCTTGCCTAGTACGTTACTCTGTTCTTATGAACTTAATACTCTAGATGCATGCTGGATAGCGGTCGATGTGTGGAGTAATAGTAGTAGATGTAGAATCGTTTTGGTCTACTTTTCGCGGACGTGATGCCTATATACATGATCATGCCTAGATATTCTCATTTTCTATCAATTGCTCGACAGTAATTTGTTTACCCACCGTAATACTTATGCTATTTTGAGAGAAGCCACTAGTGAAACCTATGGCCCCTGGGTCTATTTTCCATCATATAAGTTTCCAATCTATTTTACGTTGCAATCTTTACTTTCAATCTATATCATAAAAATATGAAAAATATTTATCTTATTATCTCTATCAGATCTCACTTTTGCAAGTGGCCATGAAAAGGGATGAACAACCTATCGCGTGGTTGCAAGGTTCTTATTGTTTGGTGTAGGTGCGAGGCGACTGCGTGTAGTCTCCTACTGATTGATTACCTTGTTCTCAAAAACTGAGGGAAATACTTATGCTACTTTGCTGCATCACCATTTCCTCTTCAAGGGAAAACCAATGAAGTGCTCAAGAGGTAGCAACAAGGATTTCTGGCGCCGTTGCCTAGGAGATCCACGCCAAGTCAAGTCAAGTCAAGACATACCAAGTACCCATCATAAACTCTTATCCCTCGCATTACATTATTTTCCATTTTCCTCTCATTTTCCTCTCCCCCACTTCACCCTTGCCGTTTTATTCGCCCTCTTTTTCCGTTCGCATCTTTTCGCTTGCTTCTTGTGTCCAACTTGTAACGCCCTCGATGCGGATATATCTCCCACGTGCCGAAGCATGACTTAGAGGCATAACCACTTGAAAGAAATGTCACAAGTGAGGTAATCTTCACACAACCCAAGTAATACATAGAAAGAGATACATAGTTGCTTACAATCGCCACTTCACACAATTACATGACTAAGGAGCATTACATCAACCAGATACAATCAAGGTCCGACTACGGAACCAAAATAAAAGAAGACTACCCCAAATGCTACACAGATCCCAGATCGTCCCAATCGGCTCCACTACCGATCAACTAGAAACAAAACAACATAATGAGCACGATCTTCATCGAGCTCCTCCTTAGCTTGATTGCATCACCTGCATGGTTCAACGGCACCTGCAAGCTGGTTTTGGAAGTATCTGTGAGTCACAGGGACTCAGCAATCTCACCCTCGCGATCAAGACTATTTAAGCTTATAGGAAGGGTAAAAGGTATGACGTGGAGCTGCAGCAAGCGACTAGCATATATGGTGGCTAACATACGCAAATGAGAGCGAGAAGAGAAGGCAAAGGCACGGTCGATAAACTATGATCAAGAAGTGATCCTAGAACAACCTACGTCAAGCATAACTCCAACACCGTGTTCACTTCCCGGACCCCGCCGAGAAGAGACCATCACGATTACACACGCGGTTGGTACATTTTAATTAAGATAAACTTTAGGTTTTCACAACCAGACATTAACAAATTTCCATCTGCCCATAACCGCGGCATGACTTTCCGAAAGATCAATCCAGCAGGGGTGTCCCAACTTAGCCCATCACAAGCTCTCACGGTCAACGAAGGATAATCCTCCCGGGAGACCCGATCAGACTCGGAATCCCGGTTACAAGACATTTCGACAATGGGTAAAACAAGACCAGCAAAGCCGCCTGGATGTGCCGACAAATCCCGATAGGAGCTGCACATATCTCGTTCTCAGGGCACACCGGATTGTCCAAACTTCCGGTAGGCCAGCCCAGAGTTGCCCCTGGTGGCCACGGCGGCTGACAGGTTGGACCAACACTCAGAGGAGCACTGGCCCGGGGGGTTTAAAATAAAGATGACCCTTGAGTCTGCAGAAACCCAAGGGAAAGAAAAAGGCTAGGTGGCAAATGGTAAAACCAATGTTGGGCCTTGCTGGAGGAGTTTTATTCAAGGCGAACTGTCAAGGGGTTCCCATTATAACCCAACCTTGTAAGGAACACAAAATCCAGGAACATAACACCGATATGACGGAAACTAGGGCGGCAAGAGTGGAACAAAACACCAGGCATAAGGCCGAGCCTTCCACCCTTTACTAAGTATATAGATGCATTAATTAAATAAGAGATATTGTGATATCCCAACAAAATATCCATGTTCGAACAAGGAACAAACTCCAATCTTCACCTGCAACTAACAACGCTATAAGGGGGCTGAGCAAAGTGGTAACATAGCCAACCAACAGTTTGCTAGGACAAGGTGGGTTAGAGGCTTGACTCAACAATATGGTAGGCATGATAAGCAAGTGGTTGGTATCGCGACATAGGCATATCAGAAGAACGAGCAACTAGCAAGCAAAGATAAAAGTGATTTCGAGGGTATGGTCATCTTGCCTAAAATCCCGCAAGGAAGAAGAACGAGTCCATGAAGAAGACAAACAGACGTAGTCGAACGGGTCCTCACAAACGCGACGTTATCGGAACCAACCCGAAGAAGCAACACCAGAAAGAAGCACACAACATAGTAAACAACCAACACATGAACATGGCATGATGCACAACCAAGTATGATGCATGTCCGGTTTCATGATAGATGGCATGGCAAAGTGCACAAACAATACTACAAATTAAGTGGAGCTCAATATGCAACTCCGTTGCATATTGATGAAACACCACGTGACTTATTTAGTTCGATCTTGTTTATGTACCCAACAATATTAAATGTTGTTAAACATGGCAAGAGGGTGAAGCAAAGTAAAACTACCTATCTAGTCAAGTTTAAATGAGGCCGGAAGCAACGAACAACAATTCCGGTAAATCCCCATATGCAATTTAAAGATTTGGTACTGTTCTGCCCTAAACCATCTTTTAGAGTTGTTAAACATGCAAGATGATGCCACCATGTTAAACTAGGCAAAATTATACCCCATTTACATATAAAGTTTATTAAATTTGGAGCTACGGTTAATTAGTTATGAATTAAATCATTTTAGCAAGTTATTTAAGCAAATTTAAACAAACAACATTTTAGACATAGATGAAAGTGGCAAATTATTAATCTACACAAAATTCTAAGCAAGTTTCATATATAACTAATTTTAATCCGATGCACGGTTTGTCAGATATTAAATGTATGAACATGAGGGTTTTTTCTGCAAAACTGACGTCTCTGGATAAATAGGAAAAACGTAGAACCTAAAAAAACTATATGGGCCGAAATAGAGGCGGACTGGGTGCTCACCCTAGTGGATCGAGGCCCAGTAGGCGAGGCAGGCCGGCGGCCGGTCAGGTGGGTCGACGGGCAAGCTGGGCCTTGGAGGCCGTGGGCCCATGGGGCGCTGGACGGGGCCCACGCGCGGAGGGATCGTCCCCGACCTCCTGTCGAGGCGAGACGAGACATGGCAGCAGCGGCGAAACGGCGATGCTCTGGGGCGCAGACGAGGCAAGGCGAGACGGGAAGGCCTGGGCGGATCCGGGCGGATCTGGCCCCGGGGACCTCATTCCCGGTGACAGCGAGGTCGGTGGGTCGGGAAGCTCTCTCCGGCGGTAGTCCCTGGTGAGACAGGTAACAGGTGAGAGAGAGGGGGAAGAAAACAGGAGAAGAAAGGGAGAGGCGCGGGTCTGGCCTGAGAGATGGCGGCGCGCCGGCGAGGTCCGGTCACCGGAGGACGCATCGAGGCGGCGGGGTCCTCCGACCGGCGACGTGGAGGCTGGATCGGGAGGAGCGGCGCTCAGGATCCGGGCAACGGAGTGCAGGGAGGACGCGAGCGCGAGGACGGGCCCCGATGGGCTCCGCGGGCTTGTCCCGGGCCTAGGCGGGCCGCAGCGGTGCGGGAGGCAGGGGACGCGTGGCGACGCATGATTGGAGGGGAGCGGCGGTCAAGTGGGTTCTGGTGGCGGCGCGGCGATTGGGGCGGCAACAAGTGGCGGCGGGGGAGCGGGCACGCACGGATTTCGCGGAGAGGAGGTGGGGGGCAGCTGGAGGATGATTGGGGCATGGAAATTTAGGAGGAGGGGTAGGTAGCTGCCCAAAATGGAAGGGGAGGAGGTTTATATAGGGCAAGTTCTAGGGTTAGGGGGTTTAGGGGGGTTTTCGGACCCTCCGATCGCGATCCGATGGCTCCGGTCGCGAGGATGGAGTAGGTGGGCTGCAGGTGAGTGGAAGTGGGCTTTGTAGGAGGGTTAGGCTGAGAGGAGAGGGGAGAGATGCAGTCTGGCACGGTTTTTGGGGACCGAAAACGTCCGACGAAAAGACCGGCTACTATTGCCGCTATATTTATCCGTTGGGGCATCAAATGGACTCCGATTGCGATGAAACTTGGCAGGCGGTCTACCTATACTATAACAATACCGCATGTCAACTCTCATCCCATTCCGAGAACATTTTCCGGCCACTTATAAAATAATATTTCGGACGTGCCGCGGGCGAGTGCAAGTGTGTCTGGGCTCAGAACGGACAACGAACGGAACTGGGGAACCCAGACGAATGCAAGTTTTAAAACATGATGATGCAATGCACATGATGACATGATAAGATGCAACACGCAAGCAAATGACATGACAACGATAGCGAATAACTGGGAGACACCTAGTGCGTCAGTCTCGGGGCGTCACAACACTCCACCACTATGAGAGGATCTCGTCCCGAGATCTAGGATGGCACCCGAGGGAAACGGAAGAGGAAGAGAAAAGGTAAAACTAAGTTGCTTCTTTGACAAACGAGTGAAACCAAAGAACCTTTAGATGCTGAACAAATTGAAAGAAAAGAATACAATGAAGATGAACGAAGTGGAAAACACTCCATTAGAAAAGAGGAACAAGGAACATCACGAGAACCCTGTAGGTTGAAAGACATTAGTAAAAGGGTTGCAATAGTCAAGAAGTACATGCAAGCACTCCGGTAGGAATATGAACTTGGCAAAATTAAAGCACTTGGATGAGAGTCCGGTTAGAAGGAGAATGATAGAATTAACACTCCGGTTAAACCAGATAGCGAAGGGAAAAGAATGATATAATTTGGATAGCACTCCGACTGTAAATGGAAGGAATCGAACATGATCTTGACAAGATGAGGATAGTTGATGAAATCAACAACGCACTGCCTTCGTAACTATTGAAAGAAAGGCACAATGGGTAAGAACGATTTTAGATGGCACTCCGGTTGAGAAGGGAGGCAAAAGTTGATAAGATGAGAGAACTTGAATGAAAACACGACACTCCGGTTAAATGGATAAGCACGAAAATAACATGATCTTCACAACTTGAGATGATGAGAGAAGAGAGAAACATCACAATGCCTCCGGAAGAAAAGAAAGAATGGAATGGAAACTCTAGATGGTTGGAAAGAAAAGAACGAAGAAGAAGAATGACAACTCTCACAAATAAATTCGAAAGAGCATGCTTACGAAGAGAAGGTTGAACGGAGTTGTTGGATTATCAACAACGAAAGCATAAGGTTGATGTGGGCTTATGGAAAACATCTCAAGAACTTGAGGTGACAACCTGCCACAAACGAAAACAATTGCTTGCTTGAGAGCGATGGAGAGATGAAAACATCCTTCATCGCGAGACTAGGAGGAAACTTGAGTTATTGATAAGCACCCCAATAGCAACATTCCTTAGGGAAGGTTTTAGGTGAAATATAACCCAAGATAACTCCAAGGAAGGAGGTGATGGGTTTAAATATCCCATTCTTGTGAAAGAAGAATGATATATTATCACCTAAAATGATAAGGGAGAACAATTGCACTCCGGATTGCAAGATGAAGAATGCTTGAACTCCTCAGAAAAGGATCTCGATGAACACTTCGAGAAGGAATTAAATCCTTGATGAACCACCATGTAGAACCTCCATGAAGGACTCCGGTAAACAAAAGGATAACGATAAGAAAGAGAAGTTTAAAACACAAGGTGAAACCTTGTAATGGTTTAGATGGATCTCCGTGATAATGCGGAAAACTTGGCACTCCGGAAAAGAAAAGATGAAGCATCTTAGACCGAGAATGTGATATGATGAACAACTCTGGGAAGAAGAAACTAGATCACTTGGATGAAACAATAATAAGAATTACGTTATGCGTATCCTTCACCAATTTAGATTGATGACAAGCACGGATTTGTCATACTACTTATTCTTGTAGAAAGGATTAAGATAGATATTGCGCAAACTTGGGAAGGTCTTCAATCAACCACCGGTAGGATTTGGAAAGAATGAATAAATAAATATGATAAAGGAGGAAGAGAAATCTTGAACGAACCACCATAAGAATTGAAAATTCAATGAACGAAGAAAAGAGATGAATCACCGGTAAGAATTTGAAAACGAACAAAGATACTTGGGAAAATTTAGATACAAGAGAACGAAGAGATCCCGGGCTGATTAGAGAAATTTGAATGATGCACCGGTAAGATTTGGAGAACAATAGCTGAAAGCTGGAATGAATAATCCCATAATGATAGTCTTCGAAGAATCAAACTGAAAAGAGTCCTGGATTGCTCCGGATGGGTAAAAAGAATATCTCACAATCAAAAACAATAATGAGAGGATGACACGAAGCTAGAGCCATGGATCCTTGAGAGAATGGATAAGATATGGAGGAAAAGTCTTCTTCGGTCTTCAAATGTTGAGAATGATGACGAGCACCACCACTGAGAATTGTTGAGGCACTTCGGAATTAAAATTGGAAAGGTTGAACCAACGATGAAAAGAATTTGAGAGATCTTAGAGAAAGACATATGACTGATGACAAATCATACTTACGTCATACATCAAAAGAATTTAGGATAGCTCCGGGAAAGGATTAGAAGAGTCAGGTAAGATCCTGGGAAAAGACCTGTGGGTTAGGGCCCACTCAAAAGATACCCCGTTGAACAATTTAAAAGAGAGAATGCACCGGTTGAATTAAAAGGCTTGAATGAGATAACATCCTCGAAAAAAGCTTGAATGAAAGCAGAGTGAACACATGAATCTTCGAGATATCTTGAGCTCTCCGGAACAATTGAATAGCAAGCGGGGAATGATTATGAGGTGCACCGGCATAAGAAAAGCATTGGGCAGAAAGAAAAGACTATGCTCAATACCAAAGCTTGAATTGAATTCATCGGATAAAAGAGAATGAAGAATGATGAACTAGAAGCTCCATTAGCATCTTCCTGAGAATCACCGGATAAGAACATTGACGGAAAAGAATGGAGAGACTTCCCATCAATAAAAGGATACTTGAATAAGAAATCTGAGTCATCGAAGAAGAAGGGTGGGTGGGCGGGAAAACAAAGGCAATTTGGGACGAATGAAATGAACACCGTTGAAAAGAACTGAGATTGGATCTTGCAAATGTTGAAATGATCGGATCCACTTGAAGGGAAGCTCACCGGTTGAGAAGAAATTTAAATGACAAACTCGATGATCGAGAAGGATTAGTATTCACATAGGAACATGAGAACACCGCTTAGGGAAGGTATGGAATCAACACTTGACTTAGAAGCAACTCGAATACCACAATCAAAACAAAACAAAGGATTGGCTTGCAGAATAAGCCGGAACAAACATATGATAGAGATTTCGTCCGAAGTTCTCGTGGTGGGGCCTACACGGGCTCGATCGTACAACACCATCATGTACAAGGCAGTGCACATGACATACGAAGCATCCCTGAGTCGGCATAGCCAAGGACTCTTTAAGACACAACAAGACCATTGTAAAACCAACCGTGGATAGGCGGACAACTAGACGTCGAACCCCAATTTCGTATCATACATCTGTCGGAAAGATATCCTAAGAGCTACTTGAATTCCCACTTATAAACTCCCAAACTTTCCGGTTATGCAATCAGGTGTTGGGGATACAGGGGAAGCATAATATCTCACCCAAAGCTAGCAAATCCTACATCCAGCTGTATCCATCCTTCAACACATAACCAAGAAACCTTCGGAAATCATTTACCCCAACCTTCGAAAAGCATCCATTATACAAGTTATGGCAATACTCCCGAACTCCCGCCCCAGTACTGGGTGGCATCGAGGTTATCTCACCAACAACTACATAAAAGAGATTTTCAATGTCGGCGAAACTCAGGTATTCCAGAACTGCAATGATAAAATTGTGACGACAACACCTCGGAACTCAACTCCCCGGGACACTGCCACAACCCCTAAATGTCAGGAGGCACCAAGAACAATGTTCTCGTCATAAAACCATCGGAACGATTCCAAGATACCCGCGTGATCCTAAATTTTTTTTAGTGAAATTTGAGAAGAGAAGAGTCAAAAGTCTACGTCAGGATGCCTCACCAGAGCGACGAAGGGACTGAGGAGTAAAAAGAATACTATTCTCCGATATATATAATCCTAAATGACTCAAAGCATTTTTCTAGACTCAACAACGCGAGCGATTCGATCAAGCAGGGGGCTCCTAAAGTCGGGGATGGCTCTGATTACCAACTTGTAACGCCCTCGATGCGGATATATCTCCCACGTGCCGAAGCATGACTTAGAGGCATAACCACATTGAAAGCAATGTCGCAAGTGAGGTAATCTTCACACAACCCAAGTAATACATAAGGGAAAGAGATACATAGTTGGCTTACAATCGCCACTTCACACAATTACATGAATAAAGCATTACATCAACCAGATACAATCAAGGTCCGACTACGGAACCTAAATAAAAGAAGACTACCCCAAATGCTACACAGATCCCCGATCGTCCCAACTGGGCTCCACTACCGATCAACTAGAAACGGAACAACATAATGAACACGATCTTCATCGAGCCCCTCCTTGAGCTTGGTTGCGTCACCTGCACGGTTCAACGGCACCTGCAAGCTGGTTTTGGAAGTATCTGTGAGTCACGGGGACTCAGCAATCTCACCCTCGCGATCAAGACTATTTAAGCTTATAGGAAGGGTAAAAGGTATGAGGTGGAGCTGCAGCAAGCGACTAGCATATATGGTGGCTAACATACACAAATGAGAGCGAGAAGAGAAGGCAAAGGCACGGTCGATAAACTATGATCAAGAAGTGATCCTAGAACAACCTACGTCAAGCATAACTCCAACACCGTGTTCACTTCCCGGACCCCGCCGAGAAGAGACCATCACGATTACACACGCGGTTGGTACATTTTAATTAAGATAAACTTTAGGTTTTCTACAACCGGACATTAACAAATTTCCATCTGCCCATAACCGCAGGCATGACTTTCCAAAGATCAATACCTGTAGGGGTGTCCCAACTTAGCCCATCACAAGCTCTCACGGTCAACGAATGATATTCCTTCTCCCAGGAAGACCCGATCAGGCTCGGAATCCCGGTTACAAGACATTTCGACAATGGTAAAACAAGACCAGCAAAGCCGCACGGATGTGCCGACAAATCCCGATAGGAGCTGCACATATCTCGTTCTCAGGGCACACCGGATTGTCCAAACTTCCGGTAGGCCAGCCCAGAGTTGCCCCTGGTGGCCACCGGCGGCTGACAGGTTGGACCAACACTCAGAGGAGCACTGGCCCGGGGGGTTTAAAATAAAGATGACCCTTGAGTCTGCAGAACCCAAGGAGAAAAAGGCTAGGTGGCAAATGGTAAAACCAAGGTTGGGCCTTGCTGGAGGAGTTTTATTCAAGGCGAACTGTCAAGGGGTTCCCATTATAACCCACCTTGTAAGGAACACAAAATCCAGGAACATAACACCGATATGACGGAAACTAGGGCGGCAAGAGTGGAACAAAACACCAGGCATAAGGCCGAGCCTTCCACCCTTTACCAAGTATATAGATGCATTAATTAAATAAGAGATATTGTGATATCCCAACAAAATATCCATGTTCCAACAAGGAACAAACTCCAATCTTCACCTGCAACTAACAACGCTATAAGGGGGCTGAGCAAAGTGGTAACATAGCCAACCAACGGTTTGCTAGGGCAAGGTGAGTTAGAGGCTTGGCTCAACAATATGGGAGGCATGATAAGCAAGTGGTTGGTATCGCGGCATAGGCATATCAGAAGAACGAGCAACTAGCAAGCAAAGATAGAAGTGATTTTGAGGGTATGGTCATCTTGCCTAAAATCCCGCAAGGAAGAAGAACGAGTCCATGAAGAAGACAAACAGACGTAGTCGAACGGGTCCTCACAAACGCGACGTTATCGGAACCAACCCGAAGAAGCAACACCAGAAAGAAGCACACAACATAGTAAACAACCAACACATGAACATGGCATGATGCACAACCAAGTATGATGCATGTCCGGTTTCATGATAGATGGCATGGCAAAGTGCACAAACAATACTACAAATTAAGTGGAGCTCAATATGCAACTCCGTTGCATATTGATGAAACACCACGTGACTTATTTAGTCGATCTTGTTTATGTACCCAACAATATTAAATGTTGTTAAACATGGCAAGAGGGTGAAGCAAAGTAAAACTACCTATCTAATCAAGTTTAAATGAGGCCGGAAGCAACGAACAACAATTCCGGTAAATCCCCATATGCAATTTAAAGATTTGGTACTGTTCTGCCCTAAACCATCTTTTAGAGTTGTTAAACATGCAAGATGATGCCACCATGTTAAACTAGGCAAAATTATACCCCATTTACATATAAAGTTTATTAAATTTGGAGCTACGGTTAATTAGTTATGAATTAAATCATTTTAGCAAGTTATTTAAGCAAATTTAAACAAACAACATTTTAGACATAGATGAAAGTGGCAAATTATTAATCTACACAAAATTCTAAGCAAGTTTCATATATAACTTATTTTAATCCGATGCACGGTTTGTCAGATATTAAATGTATGAACATGAGGGTTTTTTCTGCAAAACTGACGTCTCTGGATAAATAGGAAAAACGCAGAACCTAAAAGAACTATATGGGCCGAAATAGAGGCGGACTGGGTGCTCACCCTAGTGGATCGAGGCCCAGTAGGCGAGGCAGGCCGGCGGCCGGTCAGGTGGGTCGACGGGCAAGCTGGGCCTTGGAGGCCGTGGGCCCATGGGGCGCTGGACGGGGCCCACGCGCGGAGGGATCGTCCCCGACCTCCTGTCGAGGCGAGACGAGACATGGCAGCAGCGGCGAAACGGCGATGCTCTGGGGCGCAGACGAGGGCAAGGCGAGACGGGAAGGCCTGGGCGGATCCGGGCGGATCTGGCCCCGGGGACCTCATTCCCGGTGACAGCGAGGTCGGTGGGTCGGGAAGCTCTCTCCGGCGGTAGTCCCTGGTGAGACAGGTAACAGGTGAGAGAGAGGGGGAAGAAAACAGGAGAAGAAAGGGAGAGGCGCGGGTCTGGCCTGAGAGATGGCGGCGCGCCGGCGAGGTCCGGTCACCGGAGGACGCATCGAGGCGGCGGGGTCCTCCGACCGGCGACGTGGAGGCTGGATCGGGAGGAGCGGCGCTCAGGATCCGGGCAACGGAGTGCAGGGAGGACGCGAGCGCGAGGACGGGCCCCGATGGGCTCCGCGGGCTTGTCCCGGGCCTAGGCGGGCCGCAGCGGTGCGGGAGGCAGGGGACGCGTGGCGACGCATGATTGGAGGGGAGCGGCGGTCAAGTGGGTTCTGGTGGCGGCGCGGCGATTGGGGCGGCAACAAGTGGCGGCGGGGGAGCGGGCACGCACGGATTTCGCGGAGAGGAGGTGGGGGGCAGCTGGAGGATGATTGGGGCATGGAAATTTAGGAGGAGGGGTAGGTAGCTGCCCAAAATGGAAGGGGAGGAGGTTTATATAGGGCAAGTTCTAGGGTTAGGGGGTTTAGGGGGGTTTTCGGACCCTCCGATCGCGATCCGATGGCTCCGGTCGCGAGGATGGAGTAGGTGGGCTGCAGGTGAGTGGAAGTGGGCTTTGTAGGAGGGTTAGGCTGAGAGGAGAGGGGAGAGATGCAGTCCGGCACAGTTTTTGGGGACCGAAAACGTCCGATGAAAAGACCGGCCACTATTGCCGCTATATTTATCCGTTGGGGCATCAAACGGACTCCGATTGCGATGAAACTTGGCAGGCGATCTACCTATACTATAACAATACCGCACGTCAACTCTCATCCCATTCCGAGAACATTTCCCAGCCACTTATAAAATAATATTTCAGACGTGCCGCGGGCGAGTGCAAGTGTGTCTGGGCTCAGAACGGACAACGAACGGAACTGGGGAACCCGGATGAATGCAAGTTTTAAAACATGATGATGCAATGCACATGATGACATGATAATATGCAACACGCAAGCAAAAGACATGATAACAACAACGAATAACTGGGAGACACCTGGCGCGTCGGTCTCGGGGCGTCACCGTCGCCGTGTGTAGTCATGGCTAGTCCTTCTGTCATTGTTAGTACTCTCGATCATGAAGTTCTTAATTTTAAACAAAGGGTGGGAGAAAATTTAAAAGATGCTTGGTATAGAATTTGCAATGCTCAGAATAGATCCACTAGGAAGCAATCCACTTCTGTTCTTCTTCGCAATTTTCATGTAGGCATCACCCCTGGGAATAGATATATTCTTGATACCATTACCAGAGGGAATTTCTTGGGTAGCCATACTTTTGATTCTTATAATGCTATGATAGATTTGTTTGGCCCACCACCTCTTTTGGTTAATGGAACTATTTTAACTTTGGAACATGTGATGCAAAGGCTTGAAATTATCGAAAATAAAGTTGCCTCTGTGGAGTTGATTGAAAATTTGGATAAAAAGATCCACAACCAAATCACCCAATATGGATCTAAGGTAGGTGTTACTCTGAATTTTTTTTAAAGAAAAAGAACCTATAGTTAACGAAAGAAATGATCAAGATTCCACAAGAATTGGTAAACATGAGGATATTATTACCAATTTAGGGTCTGCCTTTTTCATCCGTGAAAAATACTCCAAATCCTCCTACTACTAAGGTTGCCAAATTAATGTATGTTCCTAAAAATAAGGGTGAATCTTCTAGTAAGCAAAATGCGGATCTCAAATCAATAAGTGTTCACCCCAACTTCTTCGCTATCATTAAGGAACCTTTTGCTACAAATGAATTTCTTGATTTCTTGCCTAGGAGTTTGGTCATTAATAAAAAGAAGGAAACGCCCAAGGTTCATAAGTGTTCTATGGAAGAATTGCCTACCAAAGATGATAATACCTAGATCTATTCTTGTTTTTATGCCAAGCTAGGGGCGTTAAACGATAGCGCTTGTTGTGAGGCAACCCAATTTTATTTTTGTTTCTTGATTTTTGGTTCTGTTTAGTAATGAACAATTCATCTAGCTTCTGTTTAGATGTAGTTTTATGCTTTTAGTTAGTGTTTGTGCCAAGTAGAACCTTTGGGAAGATTTGGGGGGGGGGGTTGCGACCTTGCTGTAAAAAACAGAAACTTTAGTGCTCATGAGATTTGCTTCCCTTTTTTTACTGGAGAGTGTGATTAGGTTGATTATTTTTGCAGATGATTAATAGTCAAATTTCTCACGTCCACCAATTTAGTTCAGAATTTTTGGGGTTTCAGAAGTATTCGAAACCTACAGATTACTACAGACTGTTCTGTTTTTGACAGAGTCTGTTTTTCATGTGTTGTTTGCTTATTTTGATGAATCTATGGCTAGTATCGGGGGGTATGAACCATAGAGAAGTTGGAATACAGTAGGTTTAACATTAATATAAATAAAGAATGAGTTCATTATAGTACCTTAAGTGGTGGTTTGTTTTCTTATACTAACGGAGCTCATGAGATTTTCTGTTGAGTTTTGTGTTGTGAAGTTTTCAAGTTTTGGGTAAAGATTCGGTGGATTATGGAATAAGGAGTGGCAAGAGCCTAAGCTTGGGGATGCCCAAGGCACCCCAAGTTAAAATTCAAGGACAACCAAAAGCCTAAGCTTGGGGATGCCCCGAAAGGCATCCCCTCTTTCATCTTCGTCCATCGGTAACTTTACTTGATGCTACATTTTTATTCACCAGATGGTATGTGTTTTGCTTGGAGCGTCTTTTATGATTTGAGTCTTTGCTTTCTAGTTTACCACAATCATCCTTGATGTACACACCTTTTGGGAGAGACACCCATGAATCCAAATTTATTAGAATACTCTATGTGCTTCAGTTATATCTTTTGAGCTAGATAATTTTGCTCTAGTTCTTCACTTATATCTCTGAGAGCATGGTGGTGGTTTTATTTTGTAGAAATTATTGATCTCTCATACTTCACTTATATTATTTTGAGAGTCTTTTAGAACAGCATGGTAATTAAGAATTAGCACTAATATGATAGGCATCCAAGAAGGGTATAATAAAAACTATCATAAAAAGTGCATTGAATACTATGAGAAGTTTGATACTTGATGATTGTTTTGAGATATGGAGATGGTGATATTAGAGTCATGCTATTTGAGTAGTTGTGAATTTGAGGAATACTTGTTCTAAAGTTTGTGATTCCCATAGCATGCACATATGGTGGACCGTTATGTGATGAAGTCGGAGCATGATTTATTTATTGATTGTCTTCCTTATGAGTGGTGGTCGGGGACGAGCGATGGTCTTTTCCTACCAATCTATCCCCCTTGGAGCATGCACATAGTACTTTGTTTTGATAACTAATAAAATTTTGCAATAAGTATGTGAGTTATTTATGACTAATGTTGAGTCCATGGATTATACGCACTCTCACCTTTCCATCATTACTAGCCTCTTCGGTACCGTGCATTTCCCTTTCTCACCTTGAGAGTTGGTGCAAACTTCGCCGGTGCAACCAAACCCCGTGATATGATATGCTCTATCACACATAAACCTCCTTATATCTTCCTCAAAACAGCCACCATACCTACCTATTATGGCATTTCCATAGCCATTTCGAGATATATTGCCATGCATCTTTCCACCGTTTTCATTTATTATGACACGCTTCATCATTGTCATATTGCCTTGCATGATCATGTAGTTGACATAGTATTTGTGGCAAAGCCACCATGCATAATTTATCATACATGTCACTCTTGATTCATTTCCTATCATCGTACACCGCCGGAGGCATTCATATAGAGTCATATTTTGTTCTAGTATCGAGTGATAATCATTGAGTTGTAAATAAATAGAAGTGTGATGATCATCATTAATAGAGCATTGTCCCAAATAAAAAAAAGAAGGGAGAAAGGCCAAATAAAAAAGTAAAGGCCCAAAAAAAAGAGAAAAGAAATAAAAAGGGACAATGCTACGATCCTTTTTCCACACTTGTGCTTCAAAGTAGCACCATGATCTTTATGATAGAGAGTCTCTTGTTTTGTCACTTTCATATACTCGTGGGAATTTTTCATTATAGAACTTGTCTTCTATATTCCAACAATGGGCTTCCTCAAATGCCCTAGGTCTTCGTGAGCAAGCAAGTTGGATGCACACCCACTTAGTTTCTTTTGTTGAGCTTTCATACATTTATAGCTCTAGTGCATCTGTTGCATGGAAATCCCTACTCCTTGCATTGACATCAATTGATGGGCATCTCCCTAGCCCATTGATTAGCCGCGTCAATGTGAGATTTCTCCTTTTTTGTCTTCTCCACATAACACACATCATTATACTCCATTCCACCCATAGTGCTATATTCATGGCTCACGCTCATGTATTGCGTGAAAGTTGAAAAAAGTTTGAGATCACTGAAGTATGAAACAATTGCTTGTCTTGTCATCGGGGTTGTGCATGATGAGAACATTTTTGTGTGACGAAAATGGAGCATGACCAAACTATATGATTTTGTAGGGATGAACTTTCTTTGGCCATGTTATTTTGAGAAGAATATGCTTAGTTAGTATGCTTGAAGTATTATTATTTTTAATGTCAATATTAAACTTTCGTCTTGAATCTTTCGGATGTGAACATTCATGCCACAATAAATAAAATTACATATAAAATTATGCTAGGTAGCATTCCACATCAAAAATTCTGTTTTTATCATTTACCTACTCGAGGACGAGCATGAATTAAGCTTGGGGATGCTTGATACGTCTCCAATGTATCTATAATTTTTGATTGGTCCATGCTATTATATTATCTATTTTGGATGTTTAATGGGCTTTATTATACACTTTTATATTATTTTTGGGACTAACCTACTAACCAAAGGCCCAGTGCAAATTGTTGTTGTTTTGCCTATTTCAGTGTTTCGCAGAAAAGGAATATCAAACGGAATCCAAACGGAATGAAACCTTCGGGAGAGTGATTTTTGGAACAAACGCAATCCAGGAGACTTGGAGTGGACGTCATGGAAGCATCAAGGAGGCCACGAGGCAGGGAGGCGCGCCTGGGGGGGGGTGGGTGGGCAGGCGCGCCCCCACCCTCGTGGGTCCCTCGTGGCTCCCATGACCGACTTATTTCTCCTATATATATACTCATATACCCCGAAAACATCCGAGAGCACCACGAAACCCTATTTCCACCGCCGCAACCTTCTGTACCCAAGAGATCCCATCTTGGGGCCTTTTCGGAGCTCCGACAGAGTGAGAATCGATCACGGAGGGCTTCGACATCAACACCATAGCCTCTCCGATGATGTGTGAGTAGTTTACCACAGACCTTCGGGTCCATAGTTATTAGCTAGATGACTTCTTCTCTCTATTTGGATCTCAATACAAAGTTCTCCTCGATCTTCTTGGAGATCTATTCGATGTAATTCTTTTTGCGGTGTGTTTGTCGGGATCCGATGAATTGTGGGTTTATGATCAAGATTATCTATGAACAATATTTGGTTCTTCTCTGAATTCTTTTATGTATGATTTGTTATCTTTGCAAGTCTCTTCGAATTATCAGTTTGGTTTAGCCTACTAGATTGATCTTTCTTGCAATGGGAGAAGTGCTTAGCTTTGGGAGAAGTGCTTAGCTTTGGGTTCAATCTTGCAGTGTCCTTTCCCAGTGACAGCAGGGGCAGCAAGGCACGTATTGTATTGTTGCCATCGAGGATAAAAAGATGGGGTTTATATCATATTGCTTGAGTTTATCCCTCTACATCATGTCATGTTGCCTAATGCGTTACTCTGTTCTTATGAACTTAATACTCTAGATGCATGCTGGATGGCGGTCGATGTGTGGAGTAATAGTAGTAGATTTAGAATGGTTTCGTTCTACTTGTCGTGGACATGATGCCTATATACATGATCATGCCTAGATATTCTCATAATTATGCACTTTTCTATCAATTGCTCAATAGTAATTTGTTTACCCACCGTAATACTTATGCTATTTTGAGAGAATCCACTAGTGAAACCTATGGCCCCCGGGTCTATTTTCCATCATATAAGTTTCCAATCTATTTTACTTTGCAATCTTTACTTTCAATCTATATCATAAAAATACCAAAAATATTTATCTTATTATCTCTATCAGATCTCACTTTTGCAAGTGGCCGTGAAGGGATTGACAACCCCTTTATCGCGTTGGTTGCAAGGTTCTTATTTGTTTGTGTAGGCGCGTGGTGACTTGCGTGTAGTCTCCTACTGGATTGATACCTTGGTTCTCAAAAACTGAGGGAAATACTTACGCTACTTTGCTACATCACCCTTTCCTCTTCAAGGGAAAACCAACACAGTGCTCAAGAGGTAGCATTGTCGTCACAATTTTATCGTTGCAGTTCTGGAATACCTGAGTTTGCCGACATCGAAAATCTCTTTTATGCAGTTAGTGATGAGATAACCTCGATGCCACCCACACTGGGGAGGGAGTTTGGGAGTATTGCCAAAGCTCGTATAACGGATGCTTTTCGATGGTTGAGGTACATGATTTTCGGAGTTTTCTTGGTTATGTGTTGATGGATGGATACAATTGGAGCGTAGGGCTTGTTAGTTGTGTGATATATATTGTGCCTCCCTGTATCGCCAACACCAGATTGCATAACCAGAAAGTTTTGGGAGTTTATGGGTGGGAATTCAAGTATATCAGAGGAATTCTTTCCAATAGACACATGATACGATATGGGGTCTATCATATGTTTGTTCTGGCTTATTCCGCAAGTCAAATCCTTTGTTTTGTTTTGAGTTGTGGTATTCGAGTTGCTTCGAAGTCAAATCTTGATTCCATGCCTCTTTCTAAGCGATGTTCTCGTATTTCTGTGGGAGTACTAGTCCTTCTTGATCATTGCGATTATCATGTCAATTCTTTTTCAACCGGTTCACTTCTCGTCAAGATGATCCTACCATTTTTCCCATTTGCAAGATCAATTATCAGTTTTCTCAATGGTGTTCGCTCCATCCGTCCCAAGTTGCCTTTGTTTTCCCGCCCTTCCACCCTTTTCTTCAAGGACTCAGGTTTCTTAATCAAGTATCCATTTTATTTATGTGAAGCCTCTTCATTCTTTTCCTTCAATGTTCCTATCCGATGATTCTCATGAGATGCTAAGGAAGCTTCAAGTTTGTCATTCTTCATTGTCTTTTCTTCTCCGGTGGATTCAATTGAAGCTTTCGGTGTTGATCATATTCCTTTCCTTGTTTCAAATGCTTTCTCATGCCGATGCACCTCTTAATCATTCACTTCTCGCTATTCATTTGTTCTGGAGTGCTGAAGATATCTCAGAAGGCTTGTCTTTTCATTCAAGATACGTTCAAGCTATTTGGAGATTATTATCTCATTCAAGTCATTTAATTCAACCGGTGCAATCTCTCTTCAAAATCATTTCTATGGTGTTTCTCTTGAGTGGGCCCATAACCAACAGGTCTTTTCCCGGGATCTTACCTGACTCTTCTAATTCTTTCCGGAGTTATTCCCAAGTTCTTTTAAAAGTTTGACATAAGAATGAAGTATCATCAATCATATGTCTTTCTCCAAGATCTTTCAAATTCTTTTCATCGTTGGTTCAACCTTTTTATTCTTCATTCCGGAGTGCCTCAACAATTCTTCATGGTGGTTCTCATCGTCATTCTTAGCATGTGAAGACCGAAGATTTTTTCCTAAATCTTGTCCGTTCTCTCGAAGGTTCGTAGTTCAAACTTGATACCATCCTCGTAATTTTTTTCGATTGTGAGAATTCTTTTCATACCCATCTGAAGCATTTCAGGAGTTGCTTTTGTCTCTTGATCATTCGAAGGCCATCATTTCAGAAATATTGATTCTCAACATTCAGTCGTCGTTCTCCAATTCTTCTTGTGCCTCATTCAAGTATTCTTTAGTCATCTCGTGATCTCTTCATTCTCAAATTCTATTAAGTATCTTCGTTCGTCCTCTAATTCTTCCCGGCGATTCGTTCTCCTTTCTTCAATCATTTTCAATTCTTACAGTGGACCATTCAAGATTCCTCTTCTCTTGTTATCATATCAATTCACTTGTTCTTTCATAATCCTACCGCTGGTCCGTGAGTTGTGCAATATCTATCTCCAATCCTTTTCAAGAAGAATAAGTAGTATGCCAAATCCGTTGTTAATGATGAATAAATCCTCGATTCGAAGGGTTCCATCTTTCTTTACCGGAGCTCCAAGTTATTTAAATTATATCATTTCGAAGCTCCATCTAAATCAATGCAAGGATTCATCTTATTCTTTTCAAGCTTCCTTTCTTTGCGACCATCTTTTTTATCTATCCGGAGTTCTTCGAGAGTTTCTTCATGGTGGTTCATCGAGGATGTAATTCCTTCTCAAAGTGTTCGCCAAGATTTTTATTGGAGGAGCTCAAGCATTCTTCATCTTGCATTTCGAAGTGCAATTCTTCTTCATTATCTTTTGAGGTGGTCTTCTATCATTATTGACAATTTTCCTTCGTGTTTCATGATTAACAAGTTGTCAGGAATGAGATATTTTAAACCCATCATTTTCAATTCGTTCACGAGATCTTTTCAACGCAAAAATTTCTTCGTTGGTGTTATCTTGGTATATATTTCACTTAAAGCCTTCCCTAAGCAATGTTGCTAATTGTGGTGTCTATCGATAATCCAAGTTTCCTCCTATTTTCACGGTGAAAGAAAATTTTCATCTCTTTGGTGCTCTCACTCAAATCAATAGTTTCCGTTAGTGGCCGTTTGTCACCTCATAATTTTTAGATGTTTTCCATAAGCCCACAACAAGCTTGTTCTTTTCGTTGTTGATTTTCCAACAATTACATTCAGCCCTTCTTTACAACGATGCTTTCCAAGTTCATTTATGGCAGAAGTTGGCATTTTCTACTCTGTTCTTTTTCTTTCCAATGATTGAGCTTCTATTCTTTTTTCGGAGGCATTCTGTTGCCGCTCTCTTCGAGTTATCATCGCATCTTGTCAAGTTCATGTTCCATTCCTTCGATGTTCAAACGGAGTGCTGTCCAATTTTTTTCATATCCGTTGCTTCTCTTTTCAACCGGAGTGGTTTTAAATTCTTTTGTGACCCTTGATTCATGTCTTTGCAACCTCCAGGTTCTCATAATGTTCCTTGTTCCTCTTTGCCAACAGAGTGTTTGCACTCTCTTTCATCTCCATTGTATTCTTTGTTTCAACTTGTTCAACCTCTCAAGGTTCGTGGTTTCACTCGTTTGTTAAAGAAGCAACTTAGTTTTACCTCTTCTCTTCCTCTTCCGTTGTCATCCCTAGATCTCTTGTAAGTGGGGGAGTGTTGTGACGACCTGAGATCGACGCTCCAGAAGCCTTCCATGTTCTTCGTTGCCGTCGTGTGTTTTTATTTTGTTGTTGTTGCATTTCATCATGTCACCATGAGCATCGCATCCGCATGTTTTCATAAAACTCGCATCCGTCCGTAGTTCCCGCTTCTCCCTGTTGCCTTCGTTGTCCCTTTCGACACCAACCGTTCTTTTGTTGTCCAACCATTTGAGCCTCTCTGCATGGTGCAAACCCCTCGCTTGCTCGTCCGAAGCTGTCTAGAACCCGACCCGCTCAGTCATGACCGATGGGTCCGGATCAACCCCAATCATCCTGGGCATCTTCCGTTTCTTATTCGGACCCTCCTAACCCAAACCCCTTTGACCGGAGCCATCCGATGATGATGTAACGGCCGGAGATAAGCCCCAAATCCCTCTCCTAGCCCACATTTCCTATTTAAGTCACCCCTCCATGCCTATTTGGGACAAACCCTAATCCCTAGGGATCTGTCCCTTCACCGCCGCCGGACCAGCCCTCTCTTGGTTTTCCTCCACCACCAACCAGACGCCACCTCTCGATCCCCACCCAACCAACCAAATCCGGCCCATATCCAGCCTCCCACCCATCCATCTGTGGCCGCGAGATGGGGATATGATGACCACCAGCGCGCCCCAGCCTCCTACAACGCTCGATCCAGTTCGGATCAAGGCCACCTTCTGGCCAAAGCCTCCTCGATCTGGAACGGGAGAGGAGCTCCCGATCGAGTCCCTCGTCGCCGCCAGCGACCACCTCTAGCAGGACCCCTCTTGCAGCCCCACCTTTTCTCTCCCTCCCGCCTGAACTCTCTCACACCGTGCTCCCTCTCTCTCCCGTGTCTCTGCAGGAACCGAACAGCGCCGCCCGGCCATGGATGCCGCCAAGTTCCCCTACCATGGCGCCTCGGCCTCCTCTGCTCCAGCAATTGAGGCCCTGAGCTCCTCCAGCTCGACCCCGTCCGCCGAGCTCCCTGCCGCGCCGGAGTCCCTTTGTTCCCGCACCTCCGTTGTTCGCCGTTCCAGCGCAGCCGCTGTCGACCTCGTCTCTCTGCGAGGTAGACGAGCTGTCGCTTGTTGACCTCGGCCTCCTCAAGCCTGGCACCGCCAAGCCAGCACGGTGCCGTCCCCTGCTTCTGTCGTGCGAGCACCCAACGACGATGACCAGTGCCAAGTTTGCCGCACCGCTCCTCTGTTTCTGCTGCATCGAGCAGCAGCAGTCCGGGCAGAGGACGCCGCCTCTGCCTCGACCCCGTCAGGACTCCCCTCCTGATGGCTTGTGCCTCCGTCCGCATCATACCCACCTCGCGACGCCCTGCCCATGCCAAGCCCTGCGCCGCTATGCCTCCTCATCAGCCATGTTGCCAGTAACCAAGGCCACCAGGACCTCCTCAACGGTGCAACACCGCCGGCCACCTCTCCGAGGAGAGCCGCCGGACCAGCAACCGAGCCATGGCCACCTCGACCCACTCAAGCCCCCTCTGTTTGCCGCTTGGACACCGCCAAGCCATGGAGCCATCACCATTCCTCCTTCGCCACCTGGATCCGGCGGCCTTCATCTGTCCTCGCCGGAGTCGCGCCAAGTTCCCCTGCATCGCGCGTGTGTTGACCGCGTCTCTGCCTCGCTCGCTTTGCCTCACGGGCTAGCTTCCGATCTGACCCAGTTTCTGCAGGCCCGAGGTGATGAGTGCCTCAGTCCTCTTTTGTGCAGCCCAGTTTAC
Source organism: Triticum urartu (assembly GCF_003073215.2). Taxonomy (NCBI): domain Eukaryota; kingdom Viridiplantae; phylum Streptophyta; class Magnoliopsida; order Poales; family Poaceae; genus Triticum; species Triticum urartu. Next base: position 431,511,733 of record NC_053024.1, on the reverse strand, counting down.
AGATTCGGCCCGTAGTGTTTCTTCCTTGTCTATGAATTTTCCTAATTATCTAGAGAATTACTGTTTTACAGGAAAACCCCTGTTCTTCATGCATTTAATAACTCATGAACCGTGCATCATATGTAAAAACTTTATATATGTGAAATGCTTAGAATTTCGTCTAGTTTCATAATATGCTACTTTCATCCATGTTAAAAATGCTGTTTGCATTTAATTTGGTAAATCATATGCTAAAATGGATTATTTCATAACTAAATAACCGTAACTCCGTTTTAAATATACTTTATATGTAAATGGGGTGGAATAATGCATAGTTTAACATGGTGCACTTACTTTGTATGTTTAACAACTCTAAAATATGGTTTAGGGAAGAACAGTACCAAATTCATAATATGCATATGGGGATTTTTCGGAATTGTTGTTTGTTATTTCCGGCCTCATTTAAACTTGCCTAAATAGTTAGTTTACTTATGCCTCACCTCTTGCTATGTTAACCAACATTTAATATTGTTGAGTACCTAACCATGAGTGAACTAAATAATAGAATGTGGTGTTTCGTCAATATGCAACTTGTTACATGTTGAGCTCCACTTAACTTGTAGTGTTGTTTGTGCACTTTGCCATGCCTTGCCTCATTAAACTGGACATGCATCATACTTGGTTGTGCATCACGCCGTGCTTATGCTTGTTGGTTTACCATGTTGTTTGCTTATTTTCAGTTGTGCTACTTATTGATAGTTCTCGGTATCGTTGCGATTGTGAGGTTCCGTTTGACTACGTTGGTTCGTCTTCTTCTTCATGGATTTGGTCTTCTTCCTAGCGGGATTTCAGGCAAGATGATCATTACCCCTGATATTACTTCTAGATTTGCTCGCTAGTTGTTCGCTCTATCGCGCTACCTACCACTTTTTTTTATCATGCCTCCCATATTGCCATGTCAAGCCTCTAACCCACCTTCCTAGGAAACCATTGTTTGGCTATGTTACCGCTTTGCTCAACCCCTCTTATAGCGTTGCTAGTTGCAGGTGCTTCGCAGGTTGTTCCATGTTGGAACATGGATATGTTGGGATATCACAATATCTCTTCTTTAATTAATGCATCTATATACTTGGCAAAGGGTGGAAGGCTTGCCCTTTTGCTTAATGTTTTGTTCCACTCTTGCCGCCCTAGTTTCCGTCATACCGGTGTTATGTTTCTTGATATTGCATTCCTTACACGGTTGGGGTTATGGGACCCCCTTGACAGTTCACTTTGAATAAAACTCCTCCAGCAAGGCCCAACCTTGGTTTTAACATTTTCCTAATAACAACTAAAATTTGCCTAGGGAGTAATTAACCCGAGGATTATCTTAATTCAACCCCCCCGGCCAGTGCTCCTCTGAGTGTTGGTCCGAACCGAGTAGACTGCAGGGCCACTTCGGGGAAACTAGAGGGTTGGTTTTACTCGTAGGATGTCTCATCCGGTGTGCCCTGAGAACGAGATATGTGCAGCTCCTATCGGGATTTGTCGGCACATTCGGGCGGTCTTGCTGGTCTTGTTTTACCATTGTCGAAATGTCTTGTAACCGGGATTGCAAGACTGATTGGGTTATTCTGGGAGAAGGAATATCCTTCGTTGATCATGAGAGCTTGTGATGGGCTAAGTTGGGACACCCCTGCTAGGTATAAACTTTTGAGAGCCGTGCCCGCGGTTATGTGGTAGATGGGAATTTGTTAATATCCGGTTGTAGAGAATTTGACACTGGATTTAATTAAAATGCATCAACCGAGTGTGTAACCGTGATGGTATCTTTTCAAAGGAGTTCAGGAAGTGAACACGGTTGGGTTATGTTTGAATGTAAGTAGTTCAGGATCACTTCTTGATCACTTCTAGCTTTAAGCCTGTTGCGTAGTTTCTCATCTTACTCTTGTACTCGTATGTTAGCCACCATATTTTCTTATTGCTTGCTGCAACTCCACCTCACAACCACATCCTACCCATAAGCTTAAATAGTCTTGATCTTGCGGGTTTTGAGATTGCTGAGTCCTAGTGACTCACAGATACTACCAAAACGGTTGCAGGTGCCGATGATACCAGTGCAGGTGATGCCACGGAGCTCAAGTGGGAATTCGACGAGGACCTTGGCCATTACTATGTTTCGTTTTCGGATGATCAGTAGTGGTGCCCAGTTGGGACGATCGGGATTTAGCATTGGGGTTATCTTCTTTTCATTTGGACCCATCCGTAGTTGGACTTTGTGTGTACACTGAATGTTGTATGAATTATTTGATCATTGTGTGATGTGGTGATTGTACGCCAACTATTTACTTCCTTGTTCATTACATGGGATTGTGTGAAGATGACCCTTCTTGCGACAAAACCTAAATGCGGTTATGCCTCTAAGTCGTGCCTCGACACGTGGGAGATATAGTCGCATCTTGGGCGTTACAGTTTCTGTGTTATGGCTCATCACAAATAGTTCGTATGGATCAAGTATATGCCACGTATCGAACATGCAACTCTAATCTGAATCATGTTTGATGTATCTGGCATCACAAACGGTTCGTATTATTGGTGACAGTTTTATCACAACTCCGTTTGCGATTAATGCATCACACACAGTTTGGTCGAAGAGTCTCTGATTCATGTGTCGTGTTGGACCATCCTGGAGTAGTGTTATGTCATCATGCTCCAAGCATTACTCTGTTCGTTACGAACTTAATACCATAAGATGCATTCTAGATAGCGGTCGAGGGGTCGAGTAATAGTAGTAGATGCAGATGGATTTGGGTCCACTTGTCATGAACATAATGCCTATATATTGATCGTGCCATGAAGAATCATCATAACTATGCACCATTCTATCAGTTGCCCAACAGTAATTTGTTTACCCACCATACTATACTCATGAGATATATGCCTCTAGTGAAACTATGGCCCATGGGTGAATTTATTTTATATTTACAAAAACCTAAAAATACTTGCTGCAATTTATTTATTTTTATTTTATTTTCTATTTTATTTTATTTATCTATCACTAGCATATTTAATCCTTGCAATTGGCGAGAACGATGGGATTGACAACCCCCTTCCGGTCGTTGGGTGCAAGCATTAGTTTGTGTGTGTGCAGGTACCGTTTATCTTGTTTGTTTGGTGTCTCCTATTGGTTTGATAAGACTTTGTTCTCACCTGAGGGAAATACTTTTCTCTACTACACTACTTCACCCTTCCTCTTTGGGGAATCCCAATGCCTATTGATACATCTCCAATGTATCTATAATTTTTTATTATTTCATGCTACTATATTAACAATCTTGTATACTTTATATGCAAGTTTATATCATTTTTTTGAACTAACCTATTTACCTAGTGCCCAGTGCTAGTTTTTGTTTTTTGCTTATTATTTGTTTCATAGAAAAACCATACCAAACAAAGTCAAAACACGATGAAATTTTACGGTGATTTTTTCTGGACCAGAAGAGACCCTAGATGCTTCAGGAACGTACCAGACGACGTTCGAGGGATCCACATGCTCAGAGGGCGCACACCCTGGGGGGTGCGCCGTGTGACCTTGTGACTCCTACGTGTATATGTCTGCCCTAATTCTTGGCCTATAAATTCCCTAAAATCCAGATAGCACCAGAGTGAGAATCGAAACTATAATTCCGCCGCCAACAACTGTTGTTCTTCCGCGATCCCATCTGGAGGCCTTCGTCGGTACTCTACTGGAGAGGAAAGCATGGGGGGGGGGGCAATCTTCATCATCCTTGTTGGCACCATGATGATGTGTGAGTAGTTCCTACAGGACCTATGGGTCCATAGTAGTAGCTAGATGACTTTCTCTCTCTCTTTTTGATCTTCAATACAATGATCTCCTTGAAGATCTATTCGATGTAATTCTCGTGGTATGTTTGTTGGGATCCGATGAACTGTGAGTCCATTATGAGATTTATTATGCATGCTTTTATAGCCTTGTAATTCTCTATGATCTATCTGTGCTCTTTGGCCAAGTAGATTGATTTATGTTCAGTGACAGAGGTGCTTGGTAGTAGGTTCAATCTTGCGGTGTCCTTACTCTGTGTCAGGAGGAGTTGTAAGGCACGTATAGGGTAAAACGACAGGGTTTGAATATATTATTTGGTCTTACTTTGTCTACATTATGTCGTCATGCTCCAAGCATTACTTTGTTTGTTATGAACATAATACCTTAAGATGCATGCTGGATAGCGGTCGAGGGTGGAGTAATAGTAGTAGGCGTCGGTAAGTTTGATGGCCTATTTGTCACAGACGTAATGTGTCACACCCTAGATTTTGGCCCTTTCTTTTTCATTTGAATTTCTTTGGGATTTTATTTGAAATTGCTTTTCTGTGGCTCTGTGGTCCTGAAACCTAGGAAGATCATCTCTTCTTAGGCTCCCAAGTGGCTTGTCATCCTCAAAACTATCCCAAGACCATGTCATTTTCATCTTAGCCCAGACTCAAATTCTTTTTCTTGGGAATATTCCTTTTTCTGCTAAAGGAATAACCCTATATGCCCTAGGTTGTGAAGCAACCTATATTTCTGTCACTCATAAAATTCCCAAATAATTCTCATAAATTGTTTGGGTCATATCTCCCCAAATATGTGAGAACCCTTCCTTGCCATGTTCAAAAATAATCCACCAGTATTCATTCTTCATTTTTGTCCAGAGTGGACTTCTGTGAAGGAAGTGCCACCTATCTTTTCTTGATTTCTCCAAACCTTTTTGAGCATCATATATCATCCAAATCATTGCCTCATGCAAATATTCAGCTCTATTTTCCTAGCCAATCTTCCTCGGCAATTTTCCAAAGTTTGTGTCAGATGGAAGCCTTGTTGAAGGAAGTACCAGCTAGGAGTATCCAAATGAGTTGAAATTTTGCATGATCCTTTATATGATCAAATCAGGACTCTCCACTAATTTTGAGCTTCCTTCAATCTAGCTATGTGAACACACCATCAAATCTTGGTTTCTGGTCAGATTTTCAGGTTGTGAAGCAACTAAATTTTATGTTGCTTCATTATTGCTGAAAATTTCCCAGGACATTCTACTATCTATATAAACTCCGTCCGCCAAATTTGGGCTCATTTCATCAAGACATTATTTCTCCATATTTTTCTTAAGTTTCCATTCAGAGAGGACCTCTTTGAAGGAAGTACCATTTTGGTGTTTCTGATTGGTATGAAATTTTTATAGAGTGTTCATGTGCCCATATTACTAGCCTCCACCAAAATTCATCTTAATGCAATCATTTATGTGAGTGCTACTTCAACTTCTTCATTTCTGTCTAGTATGGTGCATTGTGAAGCAAGTGCCACCTAGATTTCTCCATTTGAGCTGAAAGTTGGCAAAGATGGTGTTTTTAGTGTGTGATAACCCTCACCCAAAGCTCAGCCTCTGTACCCAGTTGTGCCTCCTCCAGCAACCAGCAACCACGTTGTTGTAGCTTTATCATTGAGCTAGGTTCAGTCATTTCATGGGCCTTTGACCTTGTTTCTTTGCTCCTTGCCTCTATTTGATGAAAGACCTATCGTGAAGACACGATTTGGACTACCGGAGCATGTGTCACCGACGGGTTCACGCGGTGACCATGCGGGCGGCATGCCATTGCGCACGCTCTGGTAGTTGGGACCCCCGTCTTCGTCTGTTTCCTCGAGCTCGTGCCACCTAGCCGTGTCTAGGAGCTTCCCCATGGCCATGCCTGATGTCGCTAGAAGCTACGTCGATATTTCCTCAAAGAGGAAGGCATGATGCATCACATCGTCGGTAGGTATTTCCCTCAGATATGAAACCAAGGTTATGTCGGTGGAAACGACACCTATGGAATCACTGGGATCCCTTCTACAATTGGCGGGCGCGGGGTCGTGCAAAGAGAGGGTCCGGCGGTCAGCACAAGGATCGTTTACCCAGGTTCGGGCCGCGGAGACGCGTAATACCCTAGTCCTGCTTTGATGTATATTTGAGTGTTCTTGAGTTCTTGAACTAGCTATGGTGTGTGTCTAGTCCCAAAGATTCGAATCCCCTTCCAGTGTGCCTTGGGCCTCCTTTTATAGCCAAAAATTGGGGTCGCCACAGTGGCACACAGGAGGTGGAAAGGTGTATAGTGGCTGAGTCTATCCTCTGGCACCGTCGGACAAACGTATTTAATGCGCTGCCGATGTGCCCCTCTTGCTTTATCGGGGACGACAAGGAAGCTTGTCCCAGCTGTCGCCACCTCGCCTGGCTCCGACGTGCATCCGAGCTGATGAGGCGTTGTAGCGCCACGTTGGCTGGCTGCTGGGCTGGCGTGGTGGCGGAGTCTTCATGAAGGTATGCATTCCACCACACAGGTGCTTGCTGAGTCGGTGTGGAGGCTGCATGCTGCCACACAGATGCCTGCCCAGCTGGTTGACCTAGTAGCTGCATGGGAGCAGTGGTGGAGTCTTGGTAGACGTGGGCCTGGCTGCGGCCCCGCAGATGTCCTCGGCAAGGGTCTTGCCATGGCACTGCGGTTGTCCCCGGCAAGGATCTTGCCGGGGTCTCGTGGATTTCCTTGGAAAGGACCTTGCCAAGGATCATCGTCTTCTGGTCCTCATCTGATCTTGTGTATTTATGATCTCCACAAAGATCTTCATGCCACCATGGAGGTGCCTCCCGATCCTTGGTTCCAATGTGGTTTATGGCGTTGAAACCCCTCGGCTCAAGGGGGGTGCGCTCTGCTGGCATTGGGCAAGTTACCCTGGCAAGGGTTTTTCCGAGGGAGTCCACCTCGCCCTCTTGCTCTTTGTGTCTCTGGTCTTGGTGTTGCTTCGGTTGTCTCATGCTTCGAATTCCCTCCTCTGCCCTGCTCAGTGCGGCCGCGGCCACGGCTCTGACTGCCTGTGCATAAGTACAGGGGTACAAAGGGGAGCCCCTACTTTTGTACACCGACAGGAGCCCCCGGGCCTGGGCCATACATAAGTGCGACGCGTTGTTGGGCTAGGCCCAGAATGGTGCGCGGGCAGGCGGACCGGATTTTTACTTGTAGTAACTCCTTCGCTCGCTGGGCTTCCCCACGACCCGCGTTGAACGCGCGTCGTGGAGGGTCATGCGTTACGTGTGGGATCATGCGTGGGGCGGTTTGCACATGCATGCGTCATGTCGCAGTAAATGGTAAAGAGGCGGCCCGCGCCTTCCCCGCAAAAAGGAATAACCGCGGGCACGCTGCTCATTTACCCTCTGTGCCTTCTCCAATCTCGGAACCGCCGTCCCCACCTTCTTCCTTCTCAAGCTCTTGCTCTCACTTGCCACCGCCGTGTCTCCGCTGTCCTTCATCCTTCACCTCTCGCAGGCGCCATGGCACCCACAACCAGCAAAGGCAAGGGAGTGGCCAAGGATGCCGGGGGGAAGGAGCCGCCGGAGAGTGAGTTGGTGGTGCAAGATGGGAGGGGGGGGAGACGACGGGGCATCCGGCCACGCGCATCATCCCCGCTGATTTCGCCGAGGCTGGCCCGAATCGGTACCCATTCTTCGTCGATTACTTTTCC
>NC_053024.1:431492430-431503229 GCF_003073215.2 Triticum urartu | reverse complement strand
GTTTCATCCAAAGAATCCACTTTTCATTGAAACCCTTATATCTCAAGATTTGGACAATTGCCTCATGCTCAAGAGAATCAAAGGCCTTCTCAAAATCCAATTTAAGTATGACAATTGGCCTCTTGGACTGATGACACTGGTGTAAATACTCAAAAGTCCATCCAATACAGTCCTGAATAGTTCTGCTTTTTATAACCCCATACTGGTTCTTGTGGATACACTGCATTATTACCTCTTGGAACCTATTGGCTGCCATTTTGGAAAGGAACTTAAGACCCATTCCTGTTAAAGAAATAGGTCTGAAGTCCCCCACCTCCTCAGGTGAATGTTTCTTAGGCACCAAAGTGATATATGAATCATTGATGTTCTCTAGATGAGCAGTACCATAAAAAAGCCTGTGCCAGTTCATAAAAATCTGGAGATAATGTGCCAGCACCTTTTGAAAAGAAAGACCATTAAAACCATCTGCCTGGGGCTTTATCAACTGGCATATTTGACAATCTTGTCCATTTCCTCTTTCTCAAAGGGCTTAGTGAGAACATCTAAACCCTCCACTGGAACAATTAAAGAGGAGAGATCAAAGCCCATGTGGATACCCCTTGAAGAGCCCATTCTATTTTTAAAACAATTCCATATAATCCTCCATTTGAGAGTGGTCAGTCACCACAGTGCCATCAGGTAGTTTTAAGCTGGCAATAGAATTCCTTCGATGTCTCTCAGTGCCATAGCATGAAAGAACTTGGTGTTTCTCCACCCACTTTTATATATCTGATAGTACATCTCTTTTTCCAATAAAGCCATTGAAGGTGAGCAACTTGCTCCACATGATTTTTGAACCACTTGAAAATTGGATTCATGTCTGTATAATGGTCTGAGCTCCTCAAGCTCATCTAGTAACAGAAAACCTTATTACATTTACAGACAAGCATTTTCAGTTTGGAGATGTTCATCTGCCATCTTTTGAGACACATTCGCAGGGATTTGAACTTGTCAGCTATTCTAGCTGTGATATGTCCCTTTCTAGAAGTTCTTTGCCATGAAGAGTCAACACAGTCCATAAAACCCTCGAAGCTCTAACCAATAGTTCTCAAATCTAAAAATGTTAGACTTGGGAATAGAAGTTTTGATGGAAACCACACATGGCACATGGTCAGATGCAGTTTTTGCGAGGGGCGTCACCTCAGTCATGGGATAGTCAGATATCCAATCAACAGAAGTGAAAAACCAATCTAGCTGCTCAAGGAGGGGATTATCCTGCATATTAGACCAAGTGTATGATCTGCCTTTGATGGGCAATTCCAAAAGGCCCAAGTGACCTATAATCTCATTGAAGATAAACATGTCATTCAGGTCCCCTCCAGGGAAATTTCTGTTATCCAGCGAGCGCAGAAAATTGAAATCCCCCAGGAGCAGCCAATTTTCATCCACTGGAATATTCAGGTGGTATAACCAAGTAACAAAATTATCCCTAGCTTCCCCCTGACAAGGACCATAAACAGCAACAAGAGTCCACCTCTCATTATTTTGTCTGGAAACAAACTCAATCACTACTGCAAATTGTTGATTTCCAATAAGGTCCCCTCAAAAACAGAGGAGTTCCAAACAACTATGATTCCACCAGAGGCCCCCAAAGAAGGAGCAAAAGCAAAACTGTCAAATCTTTTAGGACAAAAACTTTTAACTGATCTGGAGTCAAAAGAAGCACATTTAGTTTCCTGCAAACATGCAATTGCACAGTGACTCTCATCGATCTTTTGCCTGACAGCTCTTTGCCTAGTTTCAGAGTTAAACCCCTGACATTCCAGCACAGGACATTCCAGCTTTTACATTGAGAATTCATAGATAAAGATCATAAACAGGTCTCCAAACCACACAGCACACAATGCCATATGTCCAAAAGCCACATCAAGTTCTGAACCAACATTATTACATATCCAAAATTCAGAAAGTAAAGACATGCAGGGAGCAAATTTTGGGGCTTGCAAAACCCAGCATTTGGATAGCACACTATTCATTGGAGGCTTGGTTGGTGCGGCAGAAGGGTCCACCATAAGTGCATCCTCAGTGAGCAGAGCTGCATCAATGTCCAACTCCTTGCCAATAGCTTGCAGATGACTGACAGGAGTGGGAGGAGGGACATCTCCATATGCAGTGGTGCTGGGCCTCTCAGCAGCAATGGGCTTAGCCTTGGGCTTCTTCTTCTTGGGCTGTGAGCACCAGCTCATGGAAAGTGGGCTTAAACCCATCACGCTGGGCCGAGCTTCTGGTACATCTGCGAACAGACGTTTCAACCAGAGGTGTTGGCGCCAGAGTTTTACGAGGTCCTCCTTGGTCTTGCGCACATAGGTGGAGAGGGGACAAAAGCAGGCATAGCTTCATCCGCGTCATCTACAAAAAGAGCTCTTGCCACAGGTCTAACCGGAACCGGCTCGTTCCATGTCAGTAAAGGAAGATCATCAGGCTGAAAAGCAAGGCTCCATCTTCTCTTGACTGGCGACAAAGGTTTAGGCATTAGAGGTTGCGGTACCTCAAACACCACTGGTGCATTCAGCAAATTCTCAAAAGAACGCCTCCATATCATTTCAGGGGGCAGAGGGGGTCCAAAAGGGACCTTAATTACAGGTTGAGCAAGGGCCACAACATCAATAACTGGGGGTTGATAAACCACGATCGCCCAATTGCTAGCATCTTCCACGTCCTTGGCAATGTTCTCCGGGTCACTTGGTTTCCGTTGCAGTTCCACCAACAATTAACTGCAGTGGCTCCTGGAGCTGCACGTCTGAACTTGGCTGAGTAGAGCTTTGCTGTGCCGAATCATTGAAAACCATGGACTCTTGGTCCTCCACAACTGGTTCCACAGCAGGCTCATCCCAGTTGCCCCAGTTGTCCTCTTGATCATGGGCAGGAGCAGGCGGCGGTGGTGGCACATCGTTCCACCCCAAAGCAGGGAATGGAGGCAGGATAAAAGGCGGCATTTCTGGAAAGGGCACACCAGGCAGCGGATGAGGGTTGCCATTGATGGGCATCCAGTCCTCATCTTGGGGCATTTGTTCGGCGAAATTGGCACCCAGAATATACAATGGCGCCGTCCAAGACACTCTGGCACCACCCCAGGCTGCATACTCCATGAACACCACGTCCCTGGGCACAAGAATATCCTCGGGGAAAGATGCAAAGACCAAGGAGCGCACAGATATGGGTCCTCACTAATCCAATGATGAAACTTCCCAAAGGTGTTAACTGCTGCCCGAAGACCATTCTCATTGCGAAGATCAAGCGGAATCCCCAAAAACATAAGCAAACCCTGTCGGAAACCCTGAACACCTCTAAAAGATTCCCCTCATCATGCTTCATAAACCGAACAAAACGATCATTACCCAGGGGCTGAGGCGGCATCTGAAGAAGTGAAAATCTGAACAGCAGCATCCCGTAGCTCAAAAAGACCCACCGATCTAATCCAAGGTTGAGCAGACCTCACCAAAATCCCATGAGCTTGTAGCCATTGGACAACTTCCTCCCTAGCAACCCCAATCTGATCGGGAGGGGGGATGGGCATTACCTCGGCCACATGAACTCCTCATGGCGACGCACAATTGGGGTATGTGGCGTCACGAAGGTCGCGGCACCCGAGCCTCACCGCCATCCACAATGTGGTGCCCCGCCGGCACATAGAGCAGAGGGTCAAGGGAATTGGCCATCGGAGAGGCACGCCCCGAGCTTGCAGACGGCGAGGACTCCGGCGGAGGTGGGGTTTCAGGCGGTGCAGTCGATGGTGTTTTGGGACCAGGGCTGATGGAACGGGGCGAATGAGTTAATGCAGAAGTGCAAGAGGAGTCCAAGTTTGGTAAAAGTTGCGTCAGAGAGATATTCTCGGTGGGAGCTGAGGGATCCTCGGAAGTTGCAACGTTACCGGGTTTCGGTTTCCAAACCAAGCCCAAGATCTGTGCAAACCGGTTGCAATCTTTTGTAACATGCCCCACCCGCAGACAAGAGTTACAGTGCAACCCGGACGTGCACGCCGTAGCAAAATGGCCCTTGCGCAAACATTTTTGACACGTTAAGATTTCATCCACCATATCTGAAACCAAATTATCAAACTCAACTGCAGCTTGTTGAGAGGAAGGAATAGTGGAAGGCCCAGAAGGTAACACCAGCCCAACTTGATCCGTGGCACGTGTAGATGACGGCCCAACATGGGAGGACACGTCCACATTCGAAGAATCATAATTCCCGCCCGAGATAGACGGCGTCAGTCGCATTGGAGGGAGGTTCCCAACCGTACCAAAAGATATGGATGGAGAGGTTGACGTCCACCGGAGTTCAGCCGGCGGCGGGGGATGGATGACCACCCTTTCATGATTCCGGAGAGATATACCCCGCATCTTCAATAGTTTGATACAGTCCTGTGTGGCTGGATAACGATAACCACGGCAAGCAGGATAACTCTGGAACGTTGAAAAAGAAAGCTTCTTGGCTTGGGCATGAGTAGATCTTACCGAGGACTTTTGGGGCTTGGAATGCATGGCTAGCATGCCAAGGGCAGCTCGACGTTTGGAAGGACTAACAAGTATCCATTCTGCATCACATTCCAACTTCCAAAGCTTGAACTCACGGCCCCAATTTGGGCCCCCATTACCCCAAAGATGGAAGTAACATTTAAAATGATCACAAGAATAAGAACGGAGCTGAAGAACGATCATAGCCACAGCCTTACAGGAAACTTGAAAGCCAAAAACCTTATCCTTGAGCGGAAAAACCATAAACTCAATTGCAGAACCCCCAATGGCCGCCTCAATTGCTGCTGCCACTGAATCTTCATGCAAACGAAAAACATGCCGCCCAAAAGAGATTACCATGGTGAAGAAGCCCGTGTCATCCATGGGATGTACCGTAAAACCAGTAGATTGAAAAACCTTATCCGCAAAAACCAAGCCCTTGGAGAAATCCAAGCCAAGAGTGGATCCAACATCGGAACCCATGGAGATGGGTATTAGAAGGTAGATCTCAGTGCGCCGGAGAGATCTAGTGGAGAGAAGAGGAATTTTGGTGGCTAGGGGAGGAGATCACCGGAGGTGGTGGCGATCGTCGGGGAGTGGGTGGAACCATGGAATAAATGTTTATTATCATGCTAGATTGTATTAACGGAAACATAATTACATGTGTGAATACATAGACAAACAGAGTGTCACTTACTATGCCTCTACTTGACTAGCTCATGATCGAAGATGGTTATGTTTTCCTAAACCATGAACAAAAGAGTTTGTTATTTGATTAACGGATCACATCATTAGGTGAATGATCTGATGACATGACCCATTCATTAGCTTAGCACCGATCGTTTAGTATGTTGCTATGCTTTCTCATGACTTATTACATGTTCCTATGAACTTATGAAGATTATGCAACTCCCGTTTGCCGGAGGAACACTTGTGTGCCTACCAAACGTTCACAACGTAAACTGGGTTGATTATAAAGGAGCTCTACAGGTGTCTCCAAAGGTACATGTTGGGTTGGCGTATTTCGAGATTAGGGTTTGTCACTCCGATTGTCGGAGAGGTATCTCTGGGCCCTCTCAGTAATGCACATCACATAAGCCTTGCAAGCATTGCAACTAATGACTTAGTTGTGAGATGATGTATTACGGAACGAGTAAAGAGACTTGCCGGTAACGAGATTGAACTAGGTATTAAGATACCGACGATCGAATCTCGGGCAAGTAACATACCGATGACAAAGGGAACAACGTATGTTGTTATGCGGTCTGACCGATAAAGATCTTCGTAGAATATGTAGGAGACAATATGAGCATCCAGGTTTTGCTTTCTTCATGACTTATACATGTTCCTATGACTATGAGATTATGCAACTCCCGTTTTCCGGAGGAACACTTTGTGTGCTACCAAACGTCACAACGTAACTGGGTGATTATAAAGGAGCTCTACAGGTGTCTCCAAAGGTACATGTTGGGTTGGCGTATTTCGAGATTAGGATTTGTCACTCCGATTGTCGAAGAGGTATCTCTGGGCCCTCTCGGTAATGCACATCACATAAGCCTTGCAAGCATTGCAACTAATGAGTTAGTTGTGAGATGATGTATTACGAAACGAGTAAAGAGACTTGTCGGTAACGAGATTGAACTAGGTATTGAGATACCGATGATCGAATCTCGGGCAAGTAACATACCGATGACAAAGGGAACAACGTATGATGTTATGCGGTTTGACTGATAAAGATCTTCGTAGAATATGTAGGAGCCAATATGAGCATCCAGGTTCCGCTATTGGTTATTGAACGGAGACGTGTCTCGGTCATGTCTGCATAGTTCTCGAACACGTAGGGTCCGCATGCTTAAAGTTCGATGACGGTTATATTATGAGTTTATGTGTTTTGATGTACCGAAGGAGTTCGGAGTCCCGGATGAGATCGGGGACATGACGAGGAGTCTCGAAATGGTCGAGACATAAAGATCGATATATTGGACGACTATATTCGGACATCGGAAATGTTCCGAGTGATTCGGGTATTTTCGGGAGTACCGGGGAGTTACGAGAATTCGTATTGGGCCTTAATGGGCCATACGAGAAAGGAGAGAAAGGCCTCAAAGGGTGGCCGCACCACTCCCCATGGGCTGGTCTGAATTGTACTAGGGAGGGGGGGCACCCCCTTCCTTCCTTCTCCTTTTCCCTTCCCTTTCCTTCCCTCCTACTCCTACTACTTGGAAGGGCTCCTAGTTCTACTAGGAAAGGGGGAATCCTACTCTCGATGGGAGTAAGACTCCCCTAGGGCGCGCCATAGAGAGGGCCGGCCCTCCCCCTCCTCCACTCCTTTATATATGGGGGTAGGGGGCACCCCAAAGACACAACAATTGATCTCTTGATCTCTTAGCCGTGTGCGGTGCCCCCCTCCACCATAATCCACCTCGATCATATCGTAGTGGTGCTTAGGCGAAGCCCTGCGTCGGTAGAACATCATCATCGTCACCACGCCGTCGTGCTGACGAAACTCTCCCTCAACACTTGGCTGGATCGGAGTTCGAGGGACGTCATCGAGTTGAACGTGTGCAGAACTCGGAGGTGCCGTGCGTTTGGTACTTGATTGGTCGGATCGTGAAGACGTACGACTACATCAACCGCGTTGTGCTAATGCTTCCGCTTTCGGTCAATGAGGGTAGGTGGACAACACTCTCCCCTCTCGTTGCTATGCATCACCATGATCTTGCGTGTGCGTAGGAATTTTTTGAAATTACTACGTTCCCCAACACTGGCATCCGAGCCAGGTTTTATGCGTTGATGTAATATGCATGAGTAGAACACAAGTGAGTTGTGGGCGATATAAGTCATACTGCTTACCAGCATGTCACACTTTGGTTCGGCGGTATTGTTGGATGAAGTGGCCCGAACCGACATTACGCGTACGCTTACGCAAGACTTGTTTTACCGCCGTGCTATGCACACAGGTGACTAGCGGGTGTTAGTTTTCTCCAACTTTAGTTGAATCGAGTGTGGCTACGCTCGGTCCTTGAGAAGGTTAAAATAGCACTAACTTGACAAACTATCGTTGTGGTTTTGATGCGTAGGTAAGAACGGTTCTTACTCAGCCCATAGCAGCCACGTAAAACTTGCAACAACAAAGTAGAGGATGTCTAACTTGTTTTTGCAGGGCATGTTGTGATGTGATATGGTCAAGACGTGATGAGATATATGTTGTTGTATAAGATGATCATGTTTTGTTGAAGTTATCGGCAACTGGCAGAAGCCTTATGGTTGTTTCTTTATTGCATAAGACGCAAGAGCCAAATAATTGCTTTACTTTATCGCTATGCGATAGCAATAGTTGCAAGAGCAATAGTTGGCGAGACGACCATGTGACAACACATTGATATAGATCAAGATGATGGAGATCATGGTGTCATGCCGGTGACGATGGAAATCATGACGATGCTTTGGAGATGGAAATCAAAGGCACAAGATGATGATGGCCATATCATGTCACATATTTTGATTGCATGTGATGTTTATCTTTTATACATCTTATTTTGCTTAATTCGGCGGTAGCATTATAAGATAATCTCTCACTAAATTTCAAGATAAAAGTGTTCTCCCTGAGTATGCACCATTGCCAAAGTTCGTCGTGCCCAGACACCACGTGATGATCGGGTGTGATAAGCTCTACGTCCATCTACAACGGGTGCAAGCCAGTTTTGCACACGCAGAATACTCAGGTTAAATTTGACGAGCCTAGCATATGCAGATATGGCCTCGGAACACTGAGACCGGAAGGTCGAGCGTGAATCATATAGTAGATATGATCAACATAATGATGTTCACCATTGAAAGCTACTCCATTTCACGTGATGATCGGTTATGGTTTAGTTGATTTGGATCACGTGATCACTTAGATGATTAGAGGGATGCCTATATAAGTGGGAGTTCTTAAGTAATATGATTAATTGAACTTTAATTTATCATGAACTTAGTCCTGGTAGTATTAGCATATCTATGTTGTAGATCAATAGCTCGCGATGTTGCTCCCCGTTTAATTTTTATATGTTCCTAGAGAAAACTAAGTTGAAAAATGTTGGTAGCAATGATGCGGATTGGATCCGTGATCTGAGGATTATCCTCATTGCTGCACAGAAGGATTATGTCCTTGATGCACCGCTAGGTGACTGACCTATTGCAGGAGCAGATGCAGACGTTATGAACGTTTGGCTAGCTCAATATGATGACTACTTGATAGTTTAGTGCACCATGCTTAACGCTTAGAATCGGGGCTTCAAAGACATTTTGAACGCCATGGAGCATATAAGATGTTCCAAGAGTTAAAATTGGTATTTCATACTCATGGCTGTGTCGAGAGGTATGAGACCTCTGACAGTACTTTGCCTATAAGATGGAGGAGAATAGCTCAACCAATGAGCATGTGCTCAGATTGTCTGAGTACTCCAATTGCTTGAATCAAGTGGGAGTTAATCTTCCAGATAAGAGAGTAATTTACGAAGTTCTCTAGTCACTATCACCGAGTTACTAGAACTTAGTGATGAACTATAATATGCAAGGGATGACAAAAGTAATTCCCAAGCTCTTCGTGATGCTGAAATCGACGAAGGTAGAAATCAAGAAAAGCATCAAGTATTGATGGTTGACAAACACCACTAGTTTCAAAAAGGGCAAAGGGAAGAAAGGGAACTTCAAGAAGAACGGCAAGCAAGTTGCTACTCAAGTGAAGAAGCCCAAGTCTGGACCTAAGTCTGATACTGAGTGCTTCTACTGCAAAGGGACTGGTCACTAGAAGCGGAACTGCCCCAAGTATTTGGCGGATAAGAAGGACGGCAAAGTGAACATAGGTATATTTGATATACATGTTATTGATGTGTACTTTACTAGTGTTTATAGCAACCCCTCAGTATTTGATACTAGTTCAGTTGCTAAGAATAGTAACTCGAAACGGGAGTTGCAGAATGAACAGATACTAGTTAAGGGTGAAGTGACGATGTGTATTGGAAATGGTTCCAAGATTGATATGATCATCATCGCACACTCCCTATACTTTCGGGATTAGTGTTAAACCTAAAATTAATGTTATTTAGTGTTTGCGTTGAGCATGAATATGATTGGATCATGTTTATTGCAATACGGTTATTCATGTAAGTTAGAGAATAATTGTTGTTCTGTTTACATGAATAAAACCTTATATGGTCATACACCCAATGAAAATGGTTTGTTGGATCTCGATCGTGGTGATACACATTTTCATAATATTGAAGCCAAAAGATGCAAAGTTAATAATGATAGTGCAACTTATTTGTGGCAATGCCGTTTAGGTCATATTGGTGTAAAGCGCATGAAGAAAATCCATGTTGATCGGCTTTTGGAATCACTTGATTATGAATCAGTTGATGCTTGCGAACCATGCCTCATGGGCAAGATGAACTAAGACTCCGTTCTCCGGAACAATGGAGCAAGCAAAAGATTTGTTGGGAATCATACATACTGATGTATGTGGTCCGATGAATATTGAGGCTCGCGGCAGGTATCATTATTTTCTGATCTTCACAGATGATTTGAGCAGATATGAGTATATCTACTTGATGAAACACAAGTCTGAAACATTTGAAAAGTTCAAAGAGTCCGAGTGAAGTGGAGAATCTTCGTAACAAAAATAAAAGTTTCTACGATATGATCGCAGAAGTAAAATATTTGAGTTACGAGTTTGGCCTCAGTTAAAACAATGTGAAATATTTCACTACTCACGCCACCTGGAACACCACAGTGTAATGGTGTGTCTGAACATCGTAACCGTACTTTATTAGATATGGTGCGATCTATGATGTCTCTTACCGATTTACCACTATCGTTTTGGGGTTATGCATTAGAGACAGCTACATTCACGTTAAATAGGGCACCATCTAAATCCATTGAGACAACTCCGTATGAACTATGGTTTGGCTAGAAACCTAAGCTGTCATTTCTTAAAGTTTGAGGTTGCAATGCTTATGTGAAAAAATTTCAACCTGATAAGCTCAAACCCAAATCGGAGAAGTGTGTCTTCATAGGATACCCAAAAGAAAATGTTGGGTACACATTCTATCACAGATCCGAAGGCAAGATATTCATTACTGAGAATGGATCCTTTCTATAGAAGGAGTTTCTCTCGAAAGAAGTGAGTGGGAGGAAAGTAGAACTTGATGAGGTAACTGTACCTGCTCCCTTATTGGAAAGTAGTTCATCAAAGAAATCTGTTCCTGTGACTACTACACCAATTAGTAAGGAAGCTAATGATGATTGATCTCTCTCTTT